>NC_090753.1:445490-507990 GCF_036898095.1 Palaemon carinicauda | reverse complement strand
CATCCCCCTACCTAAGACTTCGGCAGGAGAGGGGAGCCTCCCTTCCTACCTCCTTCTGGAGGCGCGGCTTGAACGGCATCTACTATAGCCGGAGTACTTAGGTCTAAAGGAGGCCTGAGGGGTAGAACTTCCTCTACCTGGGGGGGGGGGCTGAGACGACTGCTGCCAGGCTGACGAAGGGGAGTCTCTCTTCAACTGGGACATAGGCGAGTGGGACCCTTCTGGTACAATCCTTCTGTGTGAGGGTCGTCTCACGGCTGAGTGTCTGGGGTCCGCTGTTTCCTTTAGCCTCCGAACTCTCTCCATAGTCTTTTCTACCGCTTTCAGGAGGAAGATGGACTCGTCCACACTGGCGAGTTCCTCAAACACTTCGCCTCTCACTCGGGGAGCTTATGGGACAGCTTGTTGAGGATTGTATCCCTCCTCCGAAGTACCCAATTGGTTGTCTGAGTGAGAGACCGGAAGGTGAGGAACTTCATAGCCTGCCCCCCTGACCATATAAGTTCCTGAAGAAGAGCCTGGTTCTCCGGAATCGCCAGATCGTGAGACAGCTGGAAGCTCACCAACGTACAGGCCCACCAGTCAAGCCATGAAGTCACGTTGACAATATCTTGGACCGTATCCTCCAACATGGAAGCCTCGGCTGGAGAGAAGCACACCGGGGCAGAGACGGGGAATCTCAGGTTGAGCCTGGAGAATAACCGCATCCAAAGATGCCCTAGGAAAGAGACACGCTCTCATCCTTTCATTAGGAAGGTATGGGCCAGAAGTATTCTTCTGAAAACTCCTGACCTATTTACGCCGCTTCTCCCTTGCTGCGTCCCTTGACTCAGTTGACTTTTGGTCATCAAAAGCCTCTGTTACTAGGTTAGTACAAACGGTACATACCTGCGGGTCCCAATACTTGAGAGCCCCCTTGGTGACAGCGCAGCGGGCATGGGCCCTGCACATGTCGTGGCCGCAGAAGTTCTTACTGCGGACCCGGCAAAAACTATTCCCGCACACGGGATGCTCCTCCTGTAAAGAAAGGAAAAGTCTATTAGTATTCGGTGAAATTCTCAAATTTCAACATACATATGTTATATTAGCTTGGATAGGGTAAGCTATAAGTAGGAAAGACACCTACATGTATTTCCTGTCCAGCCAAATGCTATGACCTCCTCCAATATTGAAAATAGAATTCTTAAGTATCTTTAGGGGAAGATGATATCCTATGATATCAGTGTATCTTAACACAATCTTCCAGTTTCAACAATGGGGATTAAGGACAATAATGGATCATATCCATTAAAGGAAGAGAGAATCGCTCTCTTATATGTGATGGTCTCACAATAGGCTGCCCATGAAGCACCTTGTAGGTTGAAAAAACTTTGGGCTACAGCACTGACTGTTTGGCAACAAGTTGTAAGACTTGTCAGGCCTGCCTGCACCTGCCGGGCCTGCCGGACCTGCCGGGCCTGCCGGTATCTGCCGGGCAGGCCTATACTGGTCTATTGAAGGCAAGTATTGTCTTCATAACATTGAGTGATAGGCCGCTTGCAACGGCTCTGCCGGCGGCGGCGGCTGCGGCGGCGGCGGCGGCTGCGGCGGCGGCGGCTCCTCCGGCGGCGGCGGCTCCTCCGGCGGCGGCGGCTCCTCCGGCGGCGGCGGCTCCTCCGGCGGCGGCGGCTCCTCCGGCGGCGGCGGCTCCTCCGGCGGCGGCGGCTCCTCCGGCGGGGGCGGCTCCTCCGGCGGGGGCGGCTCCTCCGGCGGCGGCGGCTCCTCCGGCGGCGGCGGCTCCTCCGGCGGCGGAGGCTCCTCCGGCGGCGGAGGCTCCTCCGGCGGCGGAGGCTCCTCCGGCGGGGGCGGCTCCTCCGGCGGCGGCGGCTCCTCCGGCGGCGGCGGCTCCTCCGGCGGGGGCGGCTCCTCCGGCGGGGGCGGCGATTCCTCCGGCGGCGGCGGCGGCTCCTCCGGCGGCGGTGGCGGCGGTGGCGGCGGCGGTGGCGGCGGCGGTGGCGGCGGCGGTGGCTCTGCCGGCCAGCAACAGACCTGCCGGCTGCCGGGGGTCTCTCACGGCTGCTGGCTGCCGGCGGCGGTGGCTTTGCCGGCCGGCAATGGTTCTGCCGGCTGCCGGCGGTGTCATGGATCTGCCGGCTGGTAGTGATACTGCCGGCCGGCGGTGGCTCTGCCGGCTGCCGGCGGTGTCATGGATCTGCCGGCCGGTAGTGATACTGCCGGCCGGTGGTGGTTCTGCCGGCCGGCAGCCGAGGATCCTTTCATCAAGAGGACCCAAGGCAGTCGGCCGCAGAGGACCAGGATTGGGTGGCCGGCTGCCGGCCGGCTACTCAGCGGCCGGCAGTCGGTACCCGAATGTCCAATATCTTTGGCCCAGTATGAAAGTACGAGAGAAAGAAAGGATGGAGGAAGGCAAGGGTTCAGCCTTGCCGGCCTGCATCCAGAATGAGGCTTCAAGTGGAAGGGGGAATTAAATTCGGGCTTCCACCCAACCATATCCCAGTCATGAGGGATAATGGAAGGCAGTCCAAGGGAGGACCGATGAACACTCTAAAGAATATGAGGACACCCGCCGGCAGCCGGCCTAGCCGGCAGCCGATGGGTAGCCTCAGGCCAGTCCTACAAGAACCCTAGGGTCAATGTAGAACAACGGCCAGGAGGGTGTTGGATCATTCAACACGAAAGGGATAGCGGGGAGGGGGTAGGTGTCCTATAGTTAAGGTAATGTCCGAAGGCACTACCCAACTTAAAGGATTTTGTTCTCGTAAAGTAACCTCAGGTAGGGGAAGTCATTTCCCCAGGTTGGGTTAGTCAAGGGAGAGGGTGTCCGTAGGACCCCGACTCACAGGAGAGCAGAATCTCGTACCAGAGAACCTGGGCAATGAAGAAAGCCTTTCTTCGGTCAAGAGTCTACTGGCACAGGACTGTCTGCTAGGCCAGGGAAGGGAGAATTGTCATACAAAACTCCCAAGTATGGCCTAGGGAGGTCTAGCCTCCTGAAAGAGCAGCTTAACCTGACCTGGGAAATCATTTCACCAAGACAGGGAGATGCCTAACACAGACTAATACACTGATGTCCCATCCTAAACTCAAAACCGACTCAGTGGTTAGGAGAAAGAAAACGGAACGTCTTAGTAAAACTTTGCCAGAACTCTGTTCACAGCAAAGAAAACTGAGAATAGCCTAGGCTAATCAGAGAGAAGGGGATTGCTCTTAAATCTCCTAGGAGATTGGTATCGACTTAAAAGGTATAGGAGGGGTCAGTCTCCCTTTAAAAGGCAATACAAGAGCAATGGGGACATGTATGAAAGTATACTAAAGCCCCTAGGCTAGTAGCCTAGGAGCATTGAGAATCGATCACCGAACTTTTCTGTATACTATCTTGGAAGAGGAAAGCATAATTAATGGATTTTGAGCGAAGCGAAAAATCTATTTTTGGGTGAGATAGCCATGTCGTCCTGATGGAAGATCCTTCATTAGTAGCTTCCTAGGTTATATGTGACTACAGTGATATATCCCAGAGAATTTACCGAAGGTACCCAGAATTCTAACTACTGGAGCAAATATCCCTTAAAATTCTAAGAAGGGATATCGCGTAAGGACGTAATGGCACACCTCATAGCAATCTGCACCCCAGATAGAGTTTATGTTCGAGGAGGTGTGGCAAAAATAAAAGGGGGGCCCTTCAAGGGCCATCCCTGTTTCCTACTACTATCGATAGTACAACAGCGCCATCCCTACGATAGTGGTCATTCCTTGTAGCATTGAGCATAGGCTGTTACAGATACAGTACTACGGGAGGGAAACTGAAAATCTCTTCTACGGAAGAAATGAAGAAATGCCACTCTAGATTGAAGAGAAGGTAAAAGATAACCGCTCTTCATAAAACCTGTACTGGTTACCATTAACTGCCCTATGTACTTCGTACACCGGCACTAGAGCTATCTGTATAATTCCACACCTGGGATTTTAGAACAGAGCTAGTGCTACCATGGTAACACATAAATAAAAGAAGACATACTTAAAAAAGGATTACTTCCTCTCCCCTTAATTGACAGTCCCAGTCAATTATCTGTTCATCGTAGAATAAACGGCAGAGTAAATAAGTTACCTGACTCCACCACATATTGCTTCAGATCATGGACTAGCAAAGCATAGTGTTTGTAGAACATCCTGGGTGATTCCTATCCAGAACATGTCCGAGGACAAGTGAGGACCCAAACCAAAAATAGTGTATCACAAAAAATTAGGGGGAAGGTTTTAAAACACTACCTGCCGCCACTACAAAGTGTTTCAGTTCATGCACTTGTTTTGCGTAGTGTTTGTAAAACACTCTGGATGATTTCCATCCAGTGTGTGAAGGAAGACGCTCAAAGTCCATGTACTGAAAGAAGTTCAGTGATGAAGCAATCTTTCTCGGATCATGACCTGCGGGAGTACTGTCCGGATCCACTCTACGAATAAAGTAGGTGAGCTTCGCCCTTAGTTGATTTAGTGATAAATTTGATCCTGAAGTTTCTCCTCTAAAGAGCTGACCTCCCCTGAAGTCTGAAGTTCTATGAAGATAGACCTTTAGACACTGTACAGGACATAGAGAGACATCTTCCTTCAGAGGACAGATTCTCCAGGGACCCCACCTCTTAGTGGGTATCTCGTTTTTAGCGAGAAATGATGGATCAGGGAAGAGATTGAGTTCTCCTAAATCTGTGAACTGAATGTGGCCCTCATCTCTCGATAGAGCCACTATTTCACTAACGCTAGCCCCAGAGGCTATTACGAACAGGAAAATAACCTTTTGGGTTAGATCCTTAAGAGAACAATCTTCAATGTTCACCGATGAGGCATAATGTAAGACCTTGTCCAAAGACCAAGAGATGGGCTTTGGTGGTGCTGCAGGCCTAAGTCTAGCACATGCTTTCGGAATCTTGTTAAAGATTTCATTTGCCAGATCCACTTGGAAGGCATATAGGAGAGGTCTAGTCAAGGCCGATTTGCACGTATTTATCGTATTGGCCGCCAACCCCTGGCTATGAAGGTGGACAAAGAAGGACAGACAGAAGTTCATAGAAATTTCTTTCGGTCCTTTTAATTTAACAAACTCCACCCACTTCTTCCAGGAAGACTCATATTGTCTTCTAGTAGACTTAGCCTTGTATTCTTCTAAGAATTCTATATTGCCTTCTGAGATCCCAAACCTTTTTCTAACCGCTAGAGCAAGAAATTCATGAAATGAAGGGTTTGGGTTCTCTGAGATAAACCGAAGGCAGTTAATTTCTGAACCTTCGGAAATATACCTAGGATCGGAGCTAGGACCGGCCTCATCTAGTCTATCAGACCCATTAGAGGATCCTCGTATTGGGCTATTTAGCGAGGTAGTTTCTTGAAGACGCTCGTGATGAAGAGGTCGAACTGCAGTTCCGGGACTTTTTCCCATTTGGGAGGGAATTATTCTGCGTCCATGGACCATTCCAACTCTATCGCCCTGGATCGTGATAGAGTATCCACCGTCACATCGTGGATCAGATGTAAATGAACTGCTGTTAGGTGCCATCCCTTTAGGAAAAGGATGGGTAACATCACTAAGACTGTACGAGACGTTCGATTGTGACGTCTTATTATCACTTCGGTGTACCAGCTCAGACGTAGGGAGTCTGATCTGTGTGGAGGGTGCTTCCCCGCCCCCGAAAGGACCAGCAGAGTCCTGGGACTTTCGTGTTTTAACTCTTGTTAAAGAAGCGATTAAAGAGGGACCGATCTCAGTCTTTTTTTATCTCTTCAAGCGTTTGATGCGTGTTTTCTCCAGGCTCTTAACGCATCTTTCTGATGTGCACTTTGCACTAGGTCTGTCACTATTGCGAACTGGGGAAAGTTTAGCACTTTTCCTTGTTGGTATTTTGGGAATCTGATCGATTAGCTGAATCTCCTGACAGACCTCACGAGCTCCTTTTAACTTCCTAAGGGAAAAAGAAGCTGATGTGACTGAGGGCTTCGATGGTTTTGTAGCCATCGAAACCCTAGAGCTGGAGAAAGTCGAGACTTCTAGAAGCATATCTTGCATCCGTGATGTCCCAGGAACCGGGTCATCACTATGAAGATACTTAGGACTGTGAGTCTGATACGTATCTATTCTAGGATGAATGTTACTCTCCGTGACATGAATCCTAGGCAGGAGGAAGTAGGGTGGTTGACTGGAAGGTTCCAGAGGACACCTTTCAGGTCTGACAAGACTACGAACACCCTTAGTTGGAACAAGTCCATATGTTCAGAAGGATTAACATTCAGAGCTTGCAGTTTATTATGAACTTGTTGAGTAGCGACAGGTTCAGAATGACTCAGAGACTTCTTGAGTCCTTCTTGTGAACACAAAATAGCCTTCCCTGGGACTCGATGAGCCGTAGCTTTCTTACTACCTGTATGATATTTAGCTCTCAGGTATACTCCTCCAGGAGGGTTTTGAACTGTAGGAGGAGGTAAGGAGATAATAGTAGGGACATTTCTGTTTCCCATCAACGGCTCATCTTGAATAGGCTCTGGACCGAAGGATCGAAGGTCCTGCGATCCTGAGGGAATGTTCCTCCTAGCCGAAGCGTCTTTATGCTTCGAACTGCCAGTAGGTTTAGACTTTTGACCATCTGCCTGTAGCATCTTGGTCACTAGAATAATGGGCTGTTGTTGAGCAGCCCAGATATTTCCAGTATTTTCGATCTTCTTTTCAGGTTGGGGACCCACAACCACGGAAGATTTTCTCTTTGAGGGAATGCCCCATTTTTAGGGAAGACTTATGTTTTCCATGGTGGCATTCTTAATTACTTCCTTAACGATCTCTTGTGGGAAGAGCAAACACAAACTCTCTACATGCTCTCCTAGCCTTCACAAAGGGGTAAAGGTCCTTTACCAAGGTAGCCATATGCATTTTGGCTAAGACCATGAGCATGTCTGGGGTGTTCTCGTAAGTTGAACACAACTCTATGTAGTTTTGTAGAGAAAGGGATGTCGCCAGTCTCTCCTTTGACTCGTGTTCATTAAACAAGAGCAAATCGGACAATTTAGGGAGACATACATTGAATTGTCGACTTGCGACATCCTTGTCTAATTTTCCTACTGAAAATGTCAAATGGACTTCCTTCCAATCCTTTTCCTGTCCAGGAAAAGCTGGTGACAAAGGCTTGCACTCATCGAGTGTGGGACATGACTCACCCGCCTCTACAGCTTTGGTAACAGAAGTAAATGCCTTCCCCATAAAGGGGAAGGAGAGTGAAGCAGGAGCAAGAAAGGAAGGGTGTATGTTATTCAGTGAGAAAACCATCGTCTCTGAATAACCCGCCTTCTTCAGATTACCTGAAAGGATAGTCTGTGCCTTATCATGATCAAGAATCATGACCTCCTTTTGTTCCGTTCCTTTTCTTGTCTTTGGTTCGAACCTCAGTCGAACCCAACAATTAGGGAAAGCCTCAAAGCTTGGCCAAAATTGGATTTTGTCCAAGGGAACAGTACCTATTTTCTCTGAAATGAAGAGACTGCCATTTGAAATCGACATCTGCTCCGCAAACCTCCAGGGATTGGTTATGGAGCATGAAGGAAGGTCTTGATTCATGGGTCGTTTAACTGACCCGTGGGAAGCAAGAAGAGGAGCTTTACGAGGTTCTATCTTGTGTTTTACTTCCTGCTTTTTGCTTTGTTTACTAAAGCTCTCTATCTGATTCTTCAGATGGATACATAATTGTACCACATTATCCAATAGAGGGGTAAAAGACGAAGATGTTGACATCGATGGCTCTTTAGCCAGCAGAGGCGGAGGAAAGTCCGATACAACATATTTCTCTTCTACCTTAGGGCACCTGTTGCCCTTGATCCCAAAGGTTTTCTCGCCATCAGGGAACGTAGTTGACTCCTGAGGCACTACTATTTCCTCCCTTAGCTCTGGAAATAATAGCTTACGCATCCTATCATTAGGTAGGAAAGGTCCCGGAGAGATCTTTTGGAAGCCTCTCACCCAGTTACGTAATTTATACTGCGCTATATCCTTAGTCTCTGTAGACTTGGGATTATCAAAACCTTCAGACATCAATGTCCAACATATATTGCAACCCTGTGGGTTCCAATAATGTAGGAATCTGGAAATAATATTGCAGGGGGCATGTAACCTGCAAGTATTATGACCGTAAAAGTCCTTACCCTTGGCTCTGTAGCGGACTGCCATACAAGGTATCTGGTGTTCCTTCTGTAAAGAAAGGAAAACCAAATGAGTATATAATGGATTATTACTTTAATAATCAACATGTAAATGTCATCTACAACAGAATAGCTTAGAATAGAAGCTATAAAGGGATAGTAGGAGATACATACCTGTATACCTCCGTGAGCAAATGCTGCTACCTCCCCTCAGTATCAACTTACATGGAGCTTTCTCTGTGAGAAAATCCAAGTAGAAGGGTTATTTACCCTTAGGGGTAGAGAAGTATCAATTAACTATCCCAAAATTGTTAATACTGTGGGGTCAGGGTGACTGATTTCAAATCAGACTATTGAAGAAATTATTCCTTCAATATATATAAGCAGTATCAGCAGAAAACTCGCTGAAGGATACCCAAGGTAAGTTAGGAAATACTACTGTATCATGGTACTGTAGTTTCTAAATTGCAAAAGTCTAAATTGCAACATATCGACTACTGTACCTAAGTAATGCAGTCTTATCATTGAATTGCCTACAAGGTAGCATATGACACTATGGTCCATCTAGCACTAGATGGAACAGGAAAATAAACGGATTTTGAGCGAAGCGAAAAATCTATTTTTGGGTGAGATAGCCATGACGTCCTGATGGAAGGTTCCTTCAGTAGTTTCCTAGGGTGTATTTAACTACAGTGGATATTCCCAGAGAATTAAACTACAGGTTATCACAGAATTCTAACTTCTGGTGCGAGTACCCTAAAGGTTTCCCCCCATATAGAGTTAACACTTCGATATGAAAAGGTGGAGAATAACTGGAGAGCCGTTCCACAGTTACACTCATCCGTGGCTGCTTTTGGTACTCGAGACGTAAACAAACGGGCTACATTGCTAAATGACGTCACGTCCGTCCTCATCCTGAGGCCAGCTTCTTGCTAAACTCCATGATACAGCAGGACAGGGCGGGGCCCGAAAGGCTGGAGTAGAATAGACGGGAGGGTCCATCAGGACGTCATGGATATCTCACCCAAAAATAGATATTTATCTTCGCTCAAAATCCGTTTTTTGGGCTCAAGCCATGACGTCCTGATGGAAGTGTACCAGAGAATTAATGTATCGTGGAAATTTTCCCCCTTTTTATGCAAGTGCCAAGGGCTTCGAATAGAGGTATGTAACATGTCCTTACTAGAGATTCCGTGAAGAACTAGCTTCCTGCCCCCCTGGCAGAGAAGTCCTGGTGGACCATACTAATATCTCGAAGCGATCATTGAAGAGTTACTCACCCTGCGGAGAGTTCGTGCAGGACTCGGAGACAAGACATAAGGTTAATATTCGCGTAGGAATATTGTCAAGCATAGGTAAGTGATTAACATTTACTACACTCCCTGGAGGAGAGATCAATCTGGTCTCGAAGGCAGGACAAAGGTTAATATTCAGGTAGGTGTATTATCAAAGCATGAGTGAGTATATAATACAATTATATATATATATTATTCTTCTCTGTCAGAAAGAAAGGGGTAAATGAAACTATGACAATCGTATATTTCATAATAGATAATAGGAGCGGAGAGAGACGCGCATGTAATAAAATAGACATTTTATTTCATAGATTGCAGATTATTGTGATAACAATTGCAATAATAAATGTAAAGTTTATTTACAATAATAAAGAATAATGTACATAGAAAATAAAGACTTCAATCTTGAATCTGAAAAGAAATTTCACTTTTAGAAACACAAGTTCCAGAGGAACGTCAGTCTTTTTCAAAGAAAACACATCATGCCCTAGAGCATGTGGCACTCATGTAAAGTCTATGACATTTCACCTTGGTAAGAACAGTCTATTAGAAACACTAAGTGTCCATGAAATCACTATGTATCACCACAGGGTCAACACAGGTACCCGGAGAGTTACAGTCCCAAGTAACTCACTGTTCTATGCAGAGTTAAACGGCAGGTTTCATAACACTACCAGCGGCTACCACGAAATGTTTAACTTCGTGCACTTGCTTTGCGTAGTGCTTGAAGAAAACGCGCGACGATTTCCATCCTGTGAAGCTCTTGAGGCTTTCGAAATCCATGCTCTGGAAGAAGTTCAGAGAAGACACGACTTTTCTAGGATCATGACCTGCGGGTGTACTGTCAGGATCCACTCTGGGAATGAATTAGGTGATTTTCGCTCTTAGTTGTTTCAGTGACAAGTCGCTACCCGATGTTTCTCCTTTGAAGAGTTGTCCTCCACCGAAGTCTGAAGTTCTTCGAAGATAGACCTTAAGACTCTCCAGTGGGCATAGAGAGACATCTTCCTTCAGGGGGCAGATTCTCCAAGGGCCCCATCTCTTGGTGGGTAGTTCATTCTTAGCGAGAAACGTCGGATCAGGGAAGAGGGTAAGTTCTCCTGTATCTGCGAATAGGATATGACCCTCTCTTCTTGATAATGCCACTATTTCACTAACTCGGGCTCCCGAGGCAAGAGCAAAAAGGAAGATAACTTTTTGAGTCAAGTCTTTTAGAGGGCACGAATCGTTGTCCAGGTTAGAGGCAAAATGGAGCACCTTGTCCAGGGACCAGGAGATAGGTTTTGGCCGGGGTGCTGGGCGTAGTCTAGCGCATGCCTTTGGCAATTTATTGAAGATATCACTGGACAGATCAATCTGGAAGGCGTACAGGAGTGGTCTAGTCAAAGCCGATTTGCAGGTGGAAATCGTGTTGACTGCTAAGCCTTGTCCATGGAGGTGAATGAAGAAGGACATACAAAAATCAATGGTGATTTCCGTAGGATTTTTTGCCTTGACGAACGAGACCCACTTTCTCCAGGAAGATTCGTATTGCCGTCTTGTAGATTCAGTCTTGTATTCCTCGAGGAAGTCTAGACTTTTCTTCGAGATTCCAAACCTTTTCTTTGTGGCTAAGGAGAGAAAATCATGAGATGAACTTCCCTGACTTTCAGTGATGAAGCGAAGACAGTCGACTACTGTACTTATTGGGAGAGAACTGGGCCCGGTAGGGGAATCAGCGTGGGCTGCAGCTCCAGGACCAGAGGGTACCAATTGCTCCGGGGCCACTTGGGAGCCACTAGGGCCGCTGTCCCTTTGAAGGTTCTCAGTTTGGAGAGGACTTTCAGCAGAAGGTTGGGGGGAGGGAACAGGTATATCCTGGACCATCTGTTCCAATCCAGTGACATGGCATCCACCGCTTCTGCCTTGGGGTCCTTGTACGGGGCCACATATCGAGGAAGTTGATTGTTATCGCTCGTCGCGAAGAGATCGATCTGAAGTTCCGGGACTTGGTGAGAGATGAAGGAGAATGACCTTGCGTCTAGAGACCATTCCGACTCTATTGGGCTTGTTCGTGATAGAGCGTCCGCCGTCACGTTGCGGAATCCTTGTAGGTGAACTGCAGACAGGTGCCATTTCTTCTTTTCTGCCAAACGAAAGATTGGAAGAAGTACCTGATTTATCTGGGGCGATCTCGAGCCCTGACGATTAAGACATCTGACTACCACCGAGTTGTCCAGAGTCAGACGAATGTGGATCGAGGGAGGCGGGGAGAGTTTCTTCAAGGTGAGAAGAACCGCCATGGCCTCCAAGATGTTGATGTGAAACGTCTTGAATAGGGGAGACCATGTTCCTTGAACCAGTCGTTGGTGGGAGTGACCTCCCCAACCCTCCAGTGAAGCGTCCATGTGGATGTTGATCGATGGAGGCGGGTGTTGAAGAGGAATGGACCTTTTCAGGGCCTTTGCTTCCGACCACGGCTTTAAAAGTTAGCAAAATCTGTTTGGAAGCCGTCTCTTGAGGTCTCTTCGAGCGATGGATGCGAAACGTCTCCAGACACCCGCGGCATCCTTTAGCTGTGCGCGAAGCACTTTGTTTGTCACAGAGGCGAACTATAGAGAGCCTAGAACTTGTTCCTGCTGTCGTCTTGAGATCCGTTTGGATTTTAGAAGTCTTCTAACAGACCCTGCTATTTCCTTCCTTTTCTTCTGTGGGATGGAAAGGCGGTGTGACTGAAGATCCCAATGGATTCCCAACCATTGGAACTTCTGAGCTGGAGAGAGGCGAGATTTCTCGGTGTTTATCTTGAATCCCAGATGCTCTAGGAACTGGGTGACTTTGTTGCAGGCTCTTACACAATCTTCGGGTGATGTCGCCCAGACTAGCCAGTCGTCTAGGTAAGCCATCACTTGGACGCCCTGAAGACGGAGTTGTTGGACGATTGCGTCTGCCAGCTTCGTGAAGATCCATGGAGCCACGTTGAGCCCGAAGGGCATGGCCCTGAAGGCGTAACTTTTCCTTTGGAGTCAAAATCCTAGGTAGAAGGAAGCGTAATGATTCATTGGAATGTGCCAGTAGGCGTCCCCCAGGTCTATGGAGACGGTGTAGGCCCTTTGAGGCAGAAGGGTCCTTATTTGTTGGAGAGTCAGCATCTTGAATTTGTTGTTTGCAATGAACTTGTTGAGAGGGGATAAGTCTAGAATGACTGAGTTTGTCGGAATCTTTCTTGGGAACGCAAAATAGTCTCCCTTGGAACCTGGTTGACTTTACCCTCCTGATCACCTTGTTCAAGAGTTCTAGGACATATTCTTCCAGGAGGGGGGTTGACTGTTGGAAGAATTGCTGGAAGGCTGGGGGTGGTTGAGTCCAGCTCCAGCCTACTCCCTTCTTGATGATGCTGTGCGCCCAGGGATCGATGGTCCAACGATCCTGGAGTCTTCCTCCCACCGGAAGCACTTCATTGCTTCTGGTGTCCCGAGGGTTTGCCACCTCGGCCGCTAGCTCCCCTTCCTCCTCTGCCTCTGGAGGGACGGCGAGAAGAATCTCTGCCGGAACCTCTGCTTGAGCCCCTACCTCTGGGACGAAAGGTAGTAGAGTGTTGCTCATACGCAGGGGTAAAGACCGGTGACTGCGACACCACTGGTTGGGGGACCAACTGAAAGGTCTGTTGTGGCTGTGTGGCCACTTGGGGAGTAGCGGTACTCGGAAACTGTTGTCTTAGTTGACGTTGCTGGGGCTTCGGCTTCTGAGGTTTCTTCTTAGGCTGAGGGCCATCGTCCTAAGAGGGTTTCCTCTTCCTTGACATGCCCCACTTGTGGAGAAGGTTCCTATTCTCCGTGGCGGCCTTGTCTACAATCTCTTTCACCAGAGAGGAAGGAAAAAGATACTTACCCCAGATATTGGAGGAAATCAGCCTCCGGGGTTCGTGTTTCACCGTCGCGTTGGCGAACACGAATTCACGACAGGCTCTGCGAGCCCTAGTGAAGCTATATAGGTCCTTTGTCACCGTTACCAAGTGCGATTTGGCTAAGACCATATAAAAGTCCGGGACTCTAGTATCCCCGGCCATAAGTTCCAGCTGTACCTGGTGGGACAGCGACGCGGCAAGCCTCTCCTTCGTATCCTGTTCCCTACAAAGGAGGTGATCATTTAGCCTTGGGAGGTCCTCATTAAATTGACGACCGGCTACGTCAGGCTCTAGTTTCCCTACCGTGAAGGTTGACTGGACGTCTTTCCAGTGCCTATCATCGGGAGGAACAGTAAGGGAGAAGGGTCTGCACTCCTCCAGTGCAGGGCAAGGTTTCCCATCCTCCACTGCCTTTAAGACCGCTGTGAAGGCCTTTTCGATGAAGGGGAAAGTCGCAGCATTCGACGCAACGAAGGTTGGATGCTTCTTGTTAAGCGCCGGCATCTTGGAGTTGGTGAAACCCCTACTCTTCACCGCCTGGGCTAACATAGCTTGGGCTTTCGCGAGATCGAACACGATAACCTCCTTCGGTTCGGTCTTTTCCTTTGAGGCTGGTTCGGACCTGAGCCGGAGGTAACAGTCCGGATAAACCTCGAAATTCAGGAAGAATTCCACTTCTTCCAGCAAGATAGAGCCAACCCTTTCACTGATGTAGATTTTTCCAGTCGTAATTGGCATATGCTCGGCATATCTCCATGGGTTAGCTTCCGAGCAAGTGGGGAGGTACTGAACCGAAATCCGTTTCGGTTGTTTAAGATTAACTAGAGTAGTCCGGAATTGCTCCTGGGTTTCTCGTAGTTTTCTTTCCATGAGGGCTTCAAGCATCTTGAAGACCTCCTGAGTGGCCGATGGAAGAGGGTCCGGGGTGGCAGAAGTCGAAGGAACAGGTTCCTCGGACGGTGCAGGAGTTGCTGCGGGAGTAGGAGCGGGAGCGACCTCGGTCTCTGAATCAGGGTATTCCACCTGATCTTCCTCATAGTCGAGTTCCTCGCCCATGAGGTTCTTCTCCGTCTCTTCTGACACTTCCGACATACGTTCCACGTTATCGGAATCTAGATGGCACTCATGCATGGACTGGGCCATGACAACGTCAGGTTCCACCACGATCTGGACGGTGGGGATCTGATCACGGGGGACCACAGAGTCTTTGGATGCCTTTGGGAAAAGCAAGGCCCTCAAGTCTTCGTTGGCGAGATGCGGT
The DNA here is from genome assembly GCF_036898095.1 of Palaemon carinicauda. Classification (NCBI taxonomy): domain Eukaryota; kingdom Metazoa; phylum Arthropoda; class Malacostraca; order Decapoda; family Palaemonidae; genus Palaemon; species Palaemon carinicauda. The sequence goes on along the minus strand of NC_090753.1, from coordinate 493,382 downwards.
CCGGTGGTGTTCTTCTGGAAGCCACGCACCCATTTGCGTAGCTTCTCTCGAGCGTTGTCCCTTGCCTCCGCAGAAGGAGGATCGTCGAACACCTCGACCAAACGACTCTTGCAGACTGTCCAGTTCTGCGGGTCCCAATACTTCAGGTCGCCTTTCTTGGCGGCGCAGGGGGCGTGGGTCCGGCACGCCTTGTGCCCGTAGAAGTCCGGGCGCTTCACCCCGCAGAAGTTGCTCTCACACTTCATATACTCCTCCTGTAAAAGAAAGAGATCATGAGTACATGGAAGGCATAAGAATGACTTACATTACTTTAAAATTAAGATATCTTAATCTAAATTTTTAAACATTAAATTAATTTACAAGGCATTTTACTGCTTGAGAATAATGAGCGGGAAAGGAAGTAGATAGACACATACTTGTGCATCCCGCCCAGTCGGTTACCGTAACCTTATCTGTAGGCAATTTCTTTTGTGGCCGAAGGTCACAAAAAGGGAATCCATATGGATAAGCCGAGCTAAGCTTCTAACAGAAATTGCCCGCAGGGTGTAGAAGGGTCTGAGACCACTCACATCCCTGGAGTAGAAGGGGTATAGGAGAAACCCCTTATTAAATGTAGGTTCCAGCAATCGGCTGCACTAAGACACACAGAGTATGCTGGAATATTGTAATGTGCAATCAAACAGCATAGCCAGAATCTTGGATGGTAAGACAATACCTATATATGGAAGTGGCCAAGCCATCTGGCTGCAGCATTTTGACTGTCGGCAGATATGTGAAGGGGTGCATGTCCCTTAACGTCTCAGGAGGGTGCCGGCAGACCGACGGCACGCCGGAGGCCGGTCCTGCAGGGTGGAAGGCATCAAAACAGACACACTGAGTATCTAAAGTATAATACCATCGTAGCGACCGCAGGCACAGCGGCGGGTCACCGGCAGGGGGCGGCGGCTCCGGCAGCCGAAGGCTGACGGCCTGGTGAGCTTAGATCAATTCATAAGATAGATATGTATATGGTTGTATACCTAGACCGCCGGCAATCAATGCCGGCATGCCGGTGGCAGGCTCCGAAGGTCGGCCAGCTATTACTAGGAAAAAGGAGGGGTGGGACGTCGGCTGTATGTCGACGGAAGGCGGCAGCCTCTGGCACACGGAAGGCTGACGTCTTAGAGGGGGAGGGCATCTTATGAAAGAATGTCACCTGAGGTAGTGGCGGTTATCGCCGGCAGTAGAGGCGGCAAGGGACCGGCACCAGGATAGAGAGAGAGAAAGGTAAGGAGGGATGGAAGGGGTAAGATCCCATACCCCTCCGGCATCCCTCCTGAGAGAGTACACTCATGATAGGAGTGGATACTCCTAGCATCTGGCGACAGGGAACCGGCAGTCGGCCGGGTGCCTGGGGTAACTCAAGGAAGGGTTAGAGGGCACTCAAGAGAGGGGAATCCCCCGCCGGCTGGACCGCCGCCGGCAACCACCCCCATAGAACGCTATGAAGGGTATGTGTACCAGAGCGGCCAGCACAGCAGGAGAACAAGGTTAGCCTTACCACTCCACCCAAGGGAGGAGTTGTAGGACTAAGGACAGATGTGTGTAGGCAAGCCTACACCAAAGGGATAGGTGGGGAGGGGAAAGAAAAGGTCTTTCTATAGAGGAGACTCTGTATGAGAACGGCCACCAAGGAAAGGGAGAACGCTCCCTAACCTAGGTTAGTAGCCCAGAATGAGAACGGTACAGGAGTACCGTCTCAAACTATAATAGGGCAGAGTCAACCCCCAGAGCTTAACCTAGAGAAGGAGGGCTAGCTCCTAGACTAGGAAAGCCTGAAAGACACATCGCAAGTTGCAGGGAGGAAGGAGTAACCCAACCAGGTGCAACTGAGGAAGGGCAGAGCCGTTCCCTATTTCTCGGTCCGACCGTAAGGGAGGGTCATTCCCTTAGGGTAGGCAGAGAAGCGAAAAATACTCTGTTTGTAGACAAAATTCCTCTATATAGAAGGGGAAGCAAGACTACACAGAGGGAATGCCCGCAGGCAGGGGGATAGGGAGCATATAGGGGTTCCTACATTAGGTTAGGATGGAATGATACACAATCAACACAGTCCCCTATATGGTCCCAGAAGGCGAAAACACTTACATCACAGTTAATAGTATGTTTAATAATGCCACAATCTTCATAACTTAACCTAGGAACACTGGTATATATCATGCATGAAAAAAAGCACTAGGCTATCTAGCCTAGGGGCTAAGCTAGCTATCTAGCATGGGGTCGAACGACGACCGAATCTGATGAGCGCTAAAACACGATAAAAGTATTTCCTAGCTAAGAAGACAAAATAACTAAAAATATTAATTAGTTAAATGACCGGAGAGGGCTGTTCTGGCTAACTAAATAAAGCATGCAACATGAACAGCGACGCCATAAAATGGCGCGTCCGGTATCGGCACAGCTCTGCCACAAAACTCAATATTTTACGAAAAGTAGAAGTTACTTTACGGCTTGAGCTTATCTAAACAATACTGGGACCTGGTACTCAACTTTCCAGAAGAAAGCGAGGCTGAAGGTAGCGAAATAATGGCGATGTAAGCAGATGAAAAACGCACTTAAGGAAAATCCGACTTAAGCGAGAAGCTACAGGCGAAAGGATGAGGACGGACGTGACGTCATTTAGCAATGGCGCCCGTTTGTTTACGTCTCGAGTACCAAAAGCAGCCACGGATGAGTGTAACTGTGGAACAGCTCCCCAGTTATTCTCCACCTTTCCATATCGAAGTGTTAACTCTATATGGGGTGCAGATAGCTATGGGGCGTGTTAATACATGCGTCCCCTGTTGATATACGATATCCTAGAGGGAAACCTTTAGGGTACTCGCACCAGAAGTTAGAATTCTGTGATAACCTTTAGTTTAATTCTCTGGGAATATCCACAGTAGTTAAATATACCCTATGAAGCTACTGAAGGAACCTTCCATCAGGACGTCATGGTTTCAGCCCAAAAAAGACATATAAATGTACATCCTACTCGGGTCATTTGCTGTAGTCTTCCTGCTATATTAAATCATAGAGTTTCCTGATCAGGGAGACTCAAAGAAAAAAGGGGCTGTACCCTTTACGGGATAGGAGTGTATCACTCTTGCCTGAAGTATTTAATATTGCAGGATAATCCTAAACTGATTTCTAATCAGGATATTGAAGAAATCATATTCATTCAATATAGGATTAGGCTCAGCAATTGCCCGAATTGGATATCAAAAATATATTGGAAAAAACCACTAGTATAAGAAATATAGCAGTTTTCTATCTACAGTATATTCTATACTGAGATATACTGGCTATCTGTATAACCATTACAGCAGTATATCTGGCATGTTGCCGGTCTGGCTAGGATATGTCTGCATACCTTGCAGACCTAGCGAGAAAGAGAGAGACACAGAATGGAAAAAAGGGCTATCCTTTACTGTAACTATATACAGTAATTAAGGAAGAAAGTCTAGGAGACTACCTTTTTTTCCGAAAGAAGGTTCTAATGGAAGGGGAGAATGTAACATTCAAGCTTCTATATAGCTACAGTACTGTTGCCAGCAACCCGCCGACAGTACTGGTACAGTCGGCGCGCCGCGTTGCCAGCCCTGCCGGCAGCATACAAGCAACAGAACCTAAAGCTACAGTCTAAGGCAGGACTGAGAACCTCGGGGACAGAAAGGACTAACCACTCACAGCCATCATGGGCGCCACTGCCGGCCAGGCCGGCAACTGGTGACAGTCCATAATTGTCGGCATCCATCTTGGTTGCCGGCCAGGCCAGCAAAAGGCTATCATGCCGACAACCGCCGGCAACGTCGGCAACCGCCGACAATGTCGGCAGCTGCCGGCAATCCATGACTGTCGGCAGACATCTTGGTTGCCGGCCAGGCCGGTAAAAGGCTATCATGCCGACAACCGCCGGCAGCGTCGGCAGTCGCCGACAACATCGGCAGTCGCCGACAACGTCGACAGTCGCCGACAACGTTGGCAGTCGCCGACAACGTCGGCAGGCGCCGGCAACGTCGGCAGCCGCCGGCAATGTCGGCAGTCGCCGGCAACGTCGGCAGCCGCCGGCAACGTCGGCAGCCGCCGGCAACGTCGGTAGCCGCCGGCAATGTCGGCAGCTGCTGACAGACCATGACTGTCGGCAGCCATCTTGGTTGTCAGCCAGGCCGGCAGGCGGCAGTATGCCCTGCCGTCAACCAGGATGAGAGAGGAGGTCTGGCTGTATCCAGCACTCTACCGATAAGGTAAGGATGCATGATGTCAGCCTAAAAGGCAATGGATAAACCATTAAAAAGGATAGAGGGGAAGGGGAAAAGGGTCCTGTAACAATTGTGAAAGGAACTGTCAAACTTGACAGTCCTAGCACCTAGAAAAGGAACTCTGTTTCTGTATGGTATCGACAGAATCCGGGTGCTAGGAGAGACTCAATTCTCCAACCCAGAGAATGCCGACACAGTCAAGGGGAGGGGGCGACACTGCGCCTCCTCCCACAAAGAAAAACAGGATTCCAGTGCCACGTTATCCTAGGCTAAAAGGGAATTACTTTCAGCCCAGGGAACTGTGGCACCGGACTAGTCTTTTAGTCGCAAGGAGAAAATGGTATACTACCATAACCAAAGCGACTATGGAGGACTAACCTCCATTGTCGGTAACCTTGTCGGCAGAGGATTAAGGTATCCCACAACCAACTCACCCTGTCGGAAGGTCAACGACAAAAGACTAAATACTCTGAGATTCTGACCAAATCCCAAAACCTGCTGGTATATCCACAACCAAAAGTTAAGGGGATAGGCAGAAACCAAACCCCAGGTCAGCCATGTCTGAATAATATTCAGGCACGGCCACAAGGGTTGTTGTCTGGGACTACACTCAGAGGGAAAGGGATTACCTTTAAGTCTCCGAAGAGACGTCAGAAGTTTCATAACATTACAGGAGGTATCAGTCTCCAATGGAATAAAAACAAAACACAAAAGTAATCGGGGAATGTCGAACATATAGACAGTGTCTAGGTTAGGCTAACTAAGCTAGACGAGTTCTCAGTTACCTAAATCACCGAAACTCTAACTATACGATCGACAGAGGAAAAATGAAATAATTATGCATATAATCACATCTTCACAAGAATATGCCTAAATAGCGCCCATGGCGCCTCCAGTAAATGACCTAGCTCTAAAAACACAATGAATACTCAAAATCATTGAGAAACAAGAGCTAAAACATATTCAAAGTAAAGACCCGATACTCAACTTTCCGAAGGCGGAAGAAGATGAAGAAAGCATAATAATAATCCTTTAACCAATCGAAATAATTTCAATCACTGGAAAATACCACCGAGAGAAATCGCTACAAATAAAGGAATGACCACTATCATAGGGATGGCGCTGTTGTACTATCGATAGTAGTAGGGAACGGGGATGGCCCTTGAAGGGCCCCCCTTTTATTTTTGCCACACCTCCTCGAATGTAAACTCTATCTGGGGTGCAGATTGCTATGAGGTGTGCCATTACGTCCTTACGCGATATCCCTTCTTAGAATTTTAAGGGATATTCGCTCCAGGAGTTAGAATTCTGGGTACCTTCGGTAAATTCTCTGGGATATATCACTGTAGTCACATATAACCTAGGAAGCTACTAATGAAGAAACTTCCATCAGCACGACATGGCTTGAGCCCAAAAAAGTAATATCATACAAGTGTAAAAATAATGCCTGTGCTTCAATACAACTTTACCAGGAAGGTTATATCATGCATGAAGTGTGAGGGTGCCTAGGCTAGGAAGCCTAGCACTCGTGAGGCTCGTTCAGAATAGCCAAATTCACGACACCAAAGACATAATATAAGAATCCCTAGCTAAATATCTAAATAGCTAAAGTTATTAAAGCGTATAAATGCCGGGAAAGGGTCGTTCTGGCTAACTAAATGAACAGAAGAACGACCGCGTCACTGACGCCATCCGGCTGGCAACAGCTCTTGTTACGTTAATTACAATCTCAATCAAAAATCAAAACTGGCAAGAGCTTTCATTTACACAAGATAAAGATATTACTTAACTTTCCAGAAGCTGATGTGGCTGGAGAAGACATCATAAACTCCAAAAAACTCCAAAATAGCGCGAGAGATCTGGGAAAAACACCGGTCTATCGAAGCTACAAGCGAAAGAATGACGGTGGCGCCACGCGGTGGCGGACAGGCGCACAATTTGCAGAGCAGTAGTGACTCGTCGAGAGCAATGTCTCTGAAACGACTCACCCTATTCTTGCCTCTCTTTCCCCTCGTAGTGAAAGCTCTATTGGGGGTGTAGATAGCCATGAGATGTGTCAAGAATACGTCCTCTGATATTACGCGATATCCCTTCGTAAAATTTTAAGGGATATTCGCTCCAGGAGTTAGAATTCTGGATACCTTTGGTAAATTCTCTGGGATATATCACTGTAGTCAAATATACCTAGGAAGCTACCTTTGAAGGAACTTCCATCACGATGACATGGCCTGAGCCCAAAAATGCATATAAATATCTTTACAATATAAAATGCCTAAATAGCTTTCATAATAACAATTAATGCTATTTAAACCGGAAATGTCGTTCTGCTAACTAAATAACACATGCCCAATGAACAACGGCGCCTATGGCGACACCGGTGATCGGCGTAGATCCAAACACAATAATTACACTAAATTCATTGTGAGGCTGGAACTAAAATACATATTGTAAAGAATAAATACTCAACTTTCTGGATGGAGAAAGAAGACGTAGAAAGCATAAAGATTCCTAAAAATCGATCGAAAATGTCAGATCAACAGGGAACACCACCGTAGCGAGGCACTTCAAATAAAGGAATGACCGCCAGAGGGAGTTGGCGCAGTTGTGATACGATAGTAGTAGGGGAACCAGGGTAACCTCTATTGCGGCTACCCTTCTTTCTAATTCTGCTACGTATCCCCCTCGAAGCGTAAAGGCTATTTGGGGTGCAGATTGCCATGTGGCGTGTCAAGAATACGTCCCCTGATTATATACGATACCCTTAAGAGTAATCTTAAGGGTACTCGTGCCAGAAGTTAGAATTCTGTGAAGCCTTTGGTTTGATTCTCTGGGAATATCACTGTAGTCATATATACCCTTGGGAAGCTACTAAGGGAACCTTTCATCAGTACATCATGGCTTGAGCCCAAAAATGAAACTTATCACATTTCTATACACACACACACACACATATATATATATATATATATATAGCCTATATATATATATATATATATATATATATATATATATATATATATATATATATATATATATATATATATATATATATATATGGTGCCAGCCATTCCGCTCGATGATCGGGGATTAGAGGGGGCGGCTCCATCAGGAAGGGGACCCTGTATCCCTCCTTCACGACTGCTACGGACCATGCTTGCCAAAAATGTTTGAGGCATCCCCCTACCTAAGGCTTCGGCAGGAGAGGGGAGCCTCCTTTCCTCCCTCCTTCTGGAGGCGCGGCTTGAACGGCATCTCCTATAGCCGGAGTACTTAGGCCTAAATGAGGGCTGAGGGGTAGAACTTCCTCTACTGGGGGGAGGGGGGGCTGAGACGACTGCTGCCAGGCTGACGAAGGGGAGTCTCTCCTCAACTGGGACGTAGGCGAGTGGGACCCTTCTGGTACAACCCTTCTGTGTGAGGGTCGTCTCACAGCTGAGTGTCTGAGGTCCGCTGTTTCCTTTAGCCTCCGAACTCTCTCCATAGTCTTTTCTACAGCTTTCAGGGGGAAGATGGACTCGGGAAGATGGACTCGTCCACACTGGCGAGTTCCTCAAACACTTCGCCTCTCGCTCGGGGAGCTTACGGGACAGCTTGTTGAAGATTGTATCCCTCCTCCGAAGTACCCAATTGGTTGATTGAGTGAGAGACTGGAAGGTGAGGAACTTCATAGCCTTCCCCCCCTGAGCGTGTAAGTTCCTGAAGAAGAGCCTGGTTCTCCGGAATCGCCAGATCGTGAGACAACTGGAAGCTCACCAATGTACAGGCCCACCAGTCAAGCCACCAAGTCACGTTGATAATGTCTTGGGCCGTATCCTTCATCATGGAAGCCTCGGCTGGAGAAAAGCACACCGGGGCAGAGACGGGGAATCTCAGGTTGAGCCTGGGGAATAACCGCATCCGAAGATGCCCTAGGAAAAAGATACGCTCTCATCCTTTCATTAGGAAGGTATGGGCCAGAAGTATTCTTCTGAAAACCCCTGACCCATTTACGTAGCTTCTCCCTTGCTGCGTCCCTTGACTCAGTTGACTTTTGGTCATCAAAAGCCTCTGTTACTAGGTTAGTACAAACGGTACATACCTGCGGTTCCCAATACTTGAGAGCCCCCTTGGTGACAGCGCAGCGAGCATGGGCCCTGCACATGTCGTGGCCGCAGAAGTTCTTACTGCGGACCCGGCAAAAACTATTCCCGCACACGGGATGCTCCTCCTGTAAAGAAAGGAAAAGTCTATTAGTATTCGATGAAATTCTCAAATTTCAACATACTTATGTTATATTAGCTTGGATAGGGTAAGCTATAAGTAGGAAAGACACCTACATGTATTTCCTGTCCAGCCAATTGCTATGACCTCCTCCAATATTGAAAATAGAATTCTTAAGAATCTTTAGGGGAAGATGATATCCTATGATATCAGTGTATCTTAACACAATCTTCCAGTTTCAACAATGGGGATTAAGGACAATAATGGATCATATCCATTAAAGGAAGAGAGAATCGCTCTCTTATATGTGATGGTCTCACAATAGGCTGCCCATGAAGCACCTTGTAGGTTGGAAAAACTTTGGGCTGCAGCACTGACTGTTTGACAACAAGTTGTCAGACTTGTCAGGCCTGCCGGGCCTGCCGGCGCCGGCCTATACTAGGCTATTGAAGGCAAGTATTGTCTTCATAACATTGAGTGATAAGCCGCCTGCAACGGCTCTGCCGGCGGCGGAGGCTCTGCCGGCCGGCAACAGCCCTGCCGGCTGCCGGCGGCGGCGGCACTGCTGGCTGATAGTAGTAACTGCCGGCTGCCGGTGGTCTCTCCCGGTTGCCGGCGTTCTGTGCCGGATGCCGCTGGCGGTGGCTCTGCCGGCCGGCAATGGCTCTGCTGGCTGCCGGCGGTGTCATGGATCTGCCGGCCGGCAGCCGAGGATCCTTTCATCAAGGGGACCCAAGGCAGTCGGCAGCAGAGGACCAGGATTGGGTGGCCGGCTGCCGGCTGGCTACTCAGCGGCCAGCAGTCGGTACCCGAATGTCCAATATCTTTGACCCAGTATGAAAGTACGAGAGAAAGAAAGGATGGAGGAAGGCAAGGGTTCAGCCTTGCAGGCCTGCATCCAGAATGAGGCTTCAAGTGGAAGGGGGAATTAAATTCGGGCTTCCACCCAACCATATCCCAGTCATGAGGGATAATGGAAGGCAGTCCAAGGGAGGACCGATGAACACTCTAAAGAATATGAGGACACCCGCCGGCAGCCGGCCTAGCCGGCGGCCGATGGGTAGCCTCAGGCCAGTCCTACAAGAACCCTAGGATCAATGCAGAACGACGGCCAGGAGGGTGTTGGATCATTCAACACGAAAGGGATAGCGGGGAGGGGGTAGGTGTCCTATAGTTAAGGTAATGTCTGAAGGCACTACCCAGCTTAAAGGATTCTGTTCTCGTAATAAAGTAACCTCAGGTAAGGGAAGTCATTTCCACAGGTTGGGTTAGTCAAGGGAGAGGGTGTCCATAGGACCCCGACTCGCAGGAGAGCAGAATCTCGTACCAGAGACCCTGGGCAATGGAGAAATCCTTTCTTCGGTCTAGGGTCTACTAGCACAGGACTATCTGGTAGGCCAGGGAAGGGGGAATTGTCATATAAAACTCCCAAGTATGGCCTAGGGAGGTCTAGTCTCCTAAAAGAGCAGCTTAACCTGACCTGGGAAATCATTTCACCAAGACAGGGAGATGCCTAACACAGACTAATACTCTGATGTCCCATCCTAAACTCAAAACCGACTCAGTGGTTAGGAGAAAGAAAACGGAACGTCTCAGTAAAACTTTGCCAGAACTCTGTTCACAGCAAAGAAAACTGAGAATAGCCTAGGCTAATCAGAGGGAAGGGGATTGCTCTTAAATCTCCTAGGAGATTGGTATCGACTTAAAAGGTATAAGAGGGGTCAGTCTCCCCTTAAAAGGCAATACAAGAGCAATGGGGACATGTATGAAAGTATACTAAAGCCCCTAGGCTAGTAGCCTAGGAGCATTAAGAATCGATCACCGAACCTCTCTGTATACTATCTTGGAAGAGGAAAGCATAATTAACGGATTTTGAGTGAAGCGAAAAATCTATTTTTGGGTGAGATAGCCATGTCGTCCTGATGGAAGTTCCTTCATTAGTAGCTTCGTAGGTTATACGTGACTACAGTGATATATCCCAGAGAATTTACCAAAGGTATCCAGAATTCTAACTCCTGGAGCAAATATCCCTTAAAATTCTAAGAAGGGATATCGCATAAGGACGTAATGGTACACCTCATAGCAATCTGCACCCCAGATAGAGTTTATGTTCGAGGAGGTGTGGCAAAAATAAAAGGGGGGCCCTTCAAGGGCCATCCCCGTTCCCTACTACTATCGATAGTACAACAGCGCCATCCCTACGATAGTGGTCATTCCTTGTAGCATTGAGCATAGGCTGTTACAGATACAGTACTACGGGAGGGAAACTGAAGATCTCTTCTACGGAAGAGATGGGTGGGTCCATCAGAACGACATGGCTATCTCACCCAAAAATAAATTTTTCGCTTCGCTCAAAATCCGTTTTTTGGGCTCAAGCCATGTTGTGCTGATGGAAGCATACCAGAGCATTAATGTATCTGCGGATTTTCCATCAGTGCCTAAACCTTAAATCAACCTTTTCAATGGTCAAACTGACCATATGAGACTTGTGACAATACCGTTATATGTCATCATCACTAATCATAAAACGGATTTTGAGCGAAGCGAAAAATCTATTTTTGGGTGAGATAGCCATGACGTACTGATGGAAGGTTCCTTCAGTAGCTTCCTTGGGTATATTTAACTACAGGGATATTCCCAGAGAATTAAACGACAGGTTATCACAGAATTCTAACTTCTGGTGCAAGTACCCTAAAGGTTTCCCTCCAGGATATCGTATATCAACAGGGGACGTATGTATTAACACGCCACATAGCTATCTGCACCCCATATAGAGTTAACACTTCGATATGGAAAGGTGGAGAATAACTGGGGAGCCGTTCCACAGTTATACTCGTCCGTGGCTGCTTTTGGTACTCGAAACGTAAACAAACGGGCGCCATTGCTAAATGACGTCACGTCCGTCCTCATCCTGAGGCCAGCTCCTTGCTAATCTCCATGATACAGCAGGACAGGGCGGGGCCCGAAAGGCTGGACTAGAATAGACGGGAGGGTCCATCAGGACGTCATGGCTAGGCTATCTCACCCAAAAATAGATTTTTCGCTTCGCTCAAAATCCGTTTTTTGGGCTCAAGCCATGACGTCCTGATGGAAGTGTACCAGAGAATTAATGTATTGTGGAAAATTTCCCCTTTTTAAGTAAGTGCCAAGGCCTCCGAATAGATGTATGTAATGTGTCCTCGTTAGAGTTTCCGTGGGGATCCAGCTTCCTGCCCCCCTGGCAGAGAAGTCCCGGCGGATCATACCAAAATCTGAAGTGATCATTGAAGGGCTACTCACCCTGCGGAGAGTTCGTGCAGGATTCGGAGACAAGACAGAAGATTAATATTCGGGTAGGAATATTCTCAAGTATAAACAAGTGCTAATTAATCACTACACTCCATCTCAATCTGGTCTCGAAGGCAGGACGAAGGTAAGTATTCAAGTAGGAATATTACACAGCATGAGTGAGTATATAATACAGGTAAATTTATATTATTCTTCTCATTCCAAAGGAAAGGGGTAAATGAAACTATGACAATCATGTATTTCATAATAATAATAGGAGCGGAGAGAGACGCACAAGTAATAAAATAGACATTTTATTTCATAGATTGCAGATTATAGTGATAATAATTGCAATAAAAGGTGTAAAGTTAATTTACAATAATAAGAATAATAGGCTATACATAGAAAATAAAAGACTTCAATCTTGAATCTGAATGAAATTTCAATTTTAGAAACACAAGTTCCGGAGAAAAGTCAGTCTTTTTCAAAGAAAAACACATCATGCCCTAGGGCATGTGGCACTCATATGAAGTCTAAGACATTTCACCTTGATAAGAACAGTCTATTAGAAACACTAAGTGTCCATGAAATCACTATGTATCATACAAGGGTCAACACAGGCACCCATAGAGTTAAAGTCCCAAGTAACTCGCTGTTCTATGCAGAGTTAAACGGCAGGTTTCATAACACTACCTGCGGCTACCACGAAATGTTTAACTTCATGCACTTGCTTCGCGTAGTGCTTGAAGAAAACGAGCGACGATTTCCACCCTGTGAAGCTCTTGAGGCTTTCGAAATCCATGCTCTGGAAGAAATTCAGAGAAGACGCGACTTTTCTAGGATCATGACCTGCGGGTGTACTGTCAGGATCCGCTCTGCGAATGAAGTAGGTGATTTTCGCTCTTAGTTGTTTCAGTGACTGGTCGCTACCCGATGTTTCTCCTTTTAAGAGTTGACCTCCACCGAAGTCTGAAGTTCTTCAAAGATAGACCTTAAGACTCTCCAGTGGGCATAGAGAGACATCTTCCTTCAGGGGCCAGATTCTCCAAGGGCCCCATCTCTTGGTGGGTAATTCATTCTTTGCGAGAAACGTCGGATCAGGGAAGAGGGTAAGTTCTCCTGTATCTGCGAACAGAATATAACCCTCGTCTCTTGACAATGCCACTATTTCGCTGACTCGGGCTCCCAAGGCGAGAGCAAAAAGGAAGATAACTTTTTGAGTCAGGTCTTTGAGAGGGCACGAATCGTTGTCCAGGTTAGAGGCAAAATGGAGCACCTTGTCCAGGGACCAGGAGATAGGTTTTGGCGGAGGTGCTGGGCGTAGTCTAGCGCATGCCTTTGGCAGTTTATTGAAGATATCGCTGGACAGATCAATCTGGAAAGTGTACAGTAGTGGTCTAGTCAAAGCCGATTTGCAGGTGGAAATCGTGTTGGCCGCTAAGCCTTGTCCATGAAGGATAATGAAGAAGGACATGCAAAAATCTATGGTGATTTCTGTAAGATTTTTTGCCTTGACGAACGAGACCCACTTTCTCCAGGATGATTCGTATTGCCGTCGTGTGGATTCGGTCTTGTATTCCTCGAGGAAGTCTAGACTTTTCTTCGAGATCCCAAACCTTTTCTTTGCGGCCAGGGAGAGAAAATCATGAGATGAAGGTCCCTGACTTTCAGTGATGAAGCAAAGACAGTCGACTTCTGTACTTGTTGAGAGAGAACTGGGCCCGGGGGGGGGGGGGGGGGGGGGGATCAGCGTGGGCTGCAGCTCCAGGACCAGGGGGTACCAATTGCTCCGGGGCCACTTGGGAGCCACTAGGGCCGCTGTCCCTTTGAAGGTTCTCAGTTTGGAGAGGACTTTCAGCAGAAGGTTGGGGGGAGGGAACAGGTATATCCTGGACCATCTGTTCCAATCCAGTGACATGGCATCCACCGCTTCTGCCTTGGGGTCCTCGTACGGGGCCACATATCGAGGAAGTTGATTGTTGTCGCTCGTTGCGAAGAGATCGATCTGAAGTTCCGGGACTTGGCGAGAGATGAAGAAGAATAATCTTGCGTCTAGAGACCATTCCGACTCTATTGGGCTTGTCCGTGATAGAGCGTCCGCCGTCACGTTGCGGAATCCTTGTAGGTGAACTGCAGACAGGTGCCATTTCTTCTTTTCTGCCAGACGAAAGATTGGAAGAAGTACCTGATTTATCTGGGGCGATCTCGAGCCCTGACGATTGAGACATCTGACTACCACCGAGTTGTCCAGAGTCAGACGGATGTGGATCGAGGGAGGCGGGGAGAGTTTCTTCAGGGTGAGAAGAACCGCCATGGCCTCCAAGATGTTGATGTGAAACGTCTTGAATAGGGGAGACCATGTTCCCTGAAACTGTCGTTGGTGGGAGTGACCTCCCCAACCCTCCAGTGAAGTGTCCGTGTGGATGTTGAGCGATGGAAGCGGGTGTTGAAGAGGAATGGACCTTTTCAGGGCCTTTGCTTCCGACCACGGCTTTAATAGTAAGCGAAGTCTGTTTGGGAGCCGTCTCTTGAGGTCTCTTCAAGCGATGGATGCGGAACGTCTCCAGACTCCCGCGGCAGCCTTTAGCTGTGCGCGAATCACTGGGTTTGTCACAGAGGCGAACTGTAGAGAGCCTAGAACTTATTCCTGCTGTCGTCTTGAGATCCGTTTGGATTTCAGCTGTCTTCTGACAGACCCTGCTATTTCCTTCCTTTTCTTCTGCGGGATGGAAAGGCGGTGTGACTGAAGATCCCAATGGATTCCTAACCATTGGAACTTCTGAGCTGGAGAGAGGCGAGATTTCTCAGCGTTTATCTTGAATCCCAGATGTTCTAGGAACTGGGTGACTTTGTTGCAGGCTCTTACACAATCTTCGGGCGATGTCGCCCAGACCAGCCAGTCGTCTAGGTAAGCCATCACTTGGACGCCGCGAAGGCGGAGCTGTTGGACGATGGCGTCTGCCAGCTTGGTGAAGATCCATGGAGCCATGTTGAGCCCGAAGGGCATGGCCCTGAAGGCGTAACTTTTCCTTTGGAGTCGAAATCCTAGGTAGGAGGAAGCGTGATGATTCATTGGAACGTGCCAGTAGGCATCCGCCAGGTCTATGGAGACCGTGTAGGCCCCTTGAGGCAGAAGGGTCCTTATTTGTTGGAGAGTTTGCATCATGAACTTGTTGTTCGCAGTGAACTTGTTGAGGGGGGATAAGTCTAGAATGACTCTGAGTTTGTCGGAGTCCTTCTTGGGAACGCAAAATAGTCTCCCTTGGAACCTGGTTGACTTTACCCTCCTGATCACCTTCTTGTTCAAGAGTTCTAGGACGTATTCTTCCAGGAGGGAGGTTGACTGTTGGAAGAATTGCTGGAAGGCTGGGGGTGGTTGCATCCAGCTCCAGCCTAGTCCCTTCTTGACGATGCTGTGTGCCCAGGGATCGAAGGTCCAACGATCCTGGAATTGGCGGAGTCTTCCTCCCACCGGAAGCACTTCATTGCTTCAGGTGTCCCAAGGGTTTCCCACCTCGGCCGCTAGCTCCCCTTCCTCCTCTGCCTCTGGAGGGGCGGCGAGACGAATCTCTGCCGGAACCTCTGCTTGAGCCCCCACCTCTGGGACGAAAGGTAGTAGCATGTTGCTCGAATGCAGGGTAAAGACCGGTGACTGCAACACCACCGGCTGGGTGACCAACTGAAAGGTCTGCTGTGGCTGTGCTGCCACTTGGGGAGTAGCGGAACCCGGAAACTGCCATCTCTGTTGACGTTGCTGGGGTTTCGGTTTCTGGGACTTCCTCTTAGGTTGAAGGCCATCGTCCTGAGAGGATTTCCTTTTCTTTGACATGCCCCACTTGTGGAGAAGGTTCCTGTTCTCCGTGGCGGCCTTGTCGGCAATCTCTTTCACCAGGGAGGAGGGAAAGAGATATTTACCCCAGATGTTGGGGGAAATCAGCCTCCGGGGTTTGTGTTTTACCGTCGCGCTGGCAAACACGAATTCACGACAAGCTCTGCGAGCCCTAGTGAAGCTGTACAGGTCCTTGGTCACCGTTGCCAAATGTGTTTTGCCTAGTGAAGCTGTACAGGTCCTTGGTCACCGTTGCCAAATGTGTTTTGGCTAGGACCATGTAGAAGTCCGGGACTCTAGTGTCTCCGGCCATAAGTTCGAGCTGTACCTGGAGGGACAGCGATGCGGCAAGCCTCTCCTTCGTATCCTGTTCCCTACGAAGGAGGTGATCATTTAGCCTTGGGAGGTCCTCATTGAACTGACGACCGGCTACGTCAGGCTCTAACTTCCCCACCGTGAAGGTTGACTGGATGTCTTTCCAGTGTCTATCATCGGGGGGGACGGTAAGGGAGAAGGGTCTGCACTCCTCCAGTACAGGGCAAGGTTTCCCTTCTTCCACTGCTTTCAAGACCGCAGTGAAGGCCTTTTCTATAAAGGGGAAGGTCGCATCATTCGGCGCAACGAAGGTTGGGTGCTTTTTGCTGAGCGCCGGCATCTTGGAGTTGGTGAAACCATTACTCTTCACCGCACTGGCTAGCATAGCCTGGGCCTTCGCAAGATCGAACACGATTACTTCCTTCGGTTCGGTCTCTTCCTTTGAGGATAGTTCGGACCTGAGCCGGACGTAACAGTCCGGATAAGCCTCGAAATTCGGGAAGAATTCCACTTCTTCCAACAAGATCGAGCCGACCTTCTCACTGATGAAGATCTTACCAGTTGCATATGCTCGGCATACCTCCATGGGTTAGTATCCGAGCAAGAGGGGAGGTCCTTAACCGAAATCCGTTTCGGTTGTTTAAAACTTACTAGGATAGACCTGAATTGCTCGTGGGTCTCACGAAGTTTTCTTTCCATGAGGGCTTCAAGCATCTTGAAGACCTCCTGAGTGCCTGATGGAAGAGGGTCCGGGGTGGGAGAAGCCGAAGGAACAGGTTCCTTGGCCGGTGCAGGAGTCGATGCGGGAGTAGGAGTGGGAGCGACCTCATGCTCCGAATCAGGGTATTCCACCTGATCTTCCTCATAGTCGAGCTCCTCGCCCATGAGGTTCCTCTCCGTCCTTTTGGACACTTCCGACATACGTTCCATGTTGTCGGAATCTAAGTGGCACTCATGCATGGACTGGGCCATGACGATATCTGATCACTGGGTACCACGGAGTCTTTAGATGCCTTTGGAAACAGCAAGGCCCTCAAATCTTCGCTGGCGAGATACGGTCCGGTGGCGTTCTTCTGGAAGCCACGCACCCACTTGCGTAGCTTCTCTCAAGCGTTGTACCTTGCCTCCGCTGAAGGAGGATCGTCGAACGCTTCGACCAGACGACTCTTGCAGACTGTACAGTGCTGCGGGTCCCAGTATTTCAGGTCGCCTTTCTTGGCGGCGCAGGGGGCGTGGGTCCGGCACGCCTTGTGCCCGTAGAAGTCCGGGCGCTTCACTACGCAAAAGTTGCTTTCGCACTTCATATACTCCTCCTGTAAAAGAAAGAGATCATGAGTACATGGAAGGCATAAGAATGACTTACATTACTCTAGAATTAAGATAACTTAATTTAAGTTTTTAAGCATTAAAACAATTCATAAGGTATTATAATGCCTGAGAGTAGAGAGCGGGAAAGGAAGTAGATAGACACATACTTGTGAATCCCGCCCGTAACCTTATCAGTAGGCAATTTCTTTTGTGGCCGAAGGTCACAAAACGGAAATCCATATGGATAAGACGTGGTGGGTAGAAGCTAAGCCTCTAACAGAAATTGTCCGCGAGGTGTAGCAGGGACTGAGATCACTCAGATCCCTGGAGTAGAAGGGGAATAGGAGAAACCCCTTATTAGATATAGGTTCCGGCAGTTGGCTGCACTAAGACGCACAGAGTATGCTGGAATATTGTAATGTGCAATCAAACAGCATAGCCACAGATCTAGATGGTAAGACAATACCTATATATAGAAGTGGCTAAGCCATCTGGCTGCAGTATGTTGACTGTCGGCATGTTGTAGGCAGGTATGAGAAGGGGTGCATGTCTCTTAACGTCTCCGGAGGCCGGTCCAGCAGGGTGGAAGGCATCAAGACAGACACATTGAGTATCTAAATATAATACCATCGTGGCGACCGCCGGCACAGCGGCGGGTCGCCGGCAGGAGGCGGCGGCTCCGGCAGCCGAAGGCTGACGGCCTGGTGAGCTTGGATCAATTCATAAGATGGATATGTATATGGTTGTATACCTAGACCGTCGGCAATCAATGCCGCCATGCCGGTGGCCGGCTCCGAAGGTCGGCCAGCTGTTATTAGGTAAAAGGAGGGGTGGGACGTCGGCTGTATGTCGACGGAAGGCGGCAGCCTCCGGCACACGGGAGGCTGACGTCTTAGAGGGGGGAGGGCATCTTATGAAAGAATGTCACCAGAGGTAAGGCAGTATCGCCGGCAGTAGAGGCGGCAAGGGACCGGCACCAGGATAGATGGAGAGAAAGGTAAGGAGGGATGGGAGGGGTAAGACCACATACCCCTCCGGCATCCCTCCGGAGAGAGTGCACTCATGATAGGAGTAGTTACTCATAGCATCCGGCGGCAGGGGGCGGGCAGTCGGCCGGGTGCCTGGGGTAACCCAAGGGAGGGTTAGAAGGCACTCAAGAGGGAAACCCCCGCCGGCCGGACCGCTGCCGGTGACTACCCCCATAGAACGCTATGAAGGATATGTGTACCAGAGCGGCCAGCTCAGCAGGAGAACAAGTTAGCCCAACCACTCCACCCAAGGGAGGAGTTGTAGGACTAAGGACAGATGTGTATAGGCAAGCCTACACCAAAGGGATAGGTGGGGAGGGAGAAGAAGAAGGGTCTTTCATAGTGGAGGCTCTGTACAAGAACGGCCACCAAGGAGAGGGAGAACGCTCCCTAAACTAGGTTAGGTAACCAGAATGAGATTGGTACAGGAGTACCGTCTCAAACTATAAAAGTACAGATCTAGCACCCAAAGCCTAACCTAGAGAAGAAGGGTTAACTCCTAGGCTAGGTAGGCTGAAAGACGCATCGCAAGTTGCTGGGAGGGAGGAGTAACCCAACCAGATGCAACTGAGGAAAGGCAGAGCCGTTCCTTAACTCTCGGTCGCAACCCTAAGGGGGGATCATTCCCTTAGGATAGACAGAGAAGCGATAAATACTCTGATTGTAGACAAGATTCCCCTATATAGAAGGGGAAGCATGGCCACACAGAGGGAATGCCCACAGGCAGGGGATTAGGGAGCATCTAGGGGTTCCTACATTTAGGTTAGGGTGGAAAGATACGCAATCAACCCGGTCCCCTATATGGTCCCCGAAGGCGAAAACACTTACATCACAGTTAACAGTATGTTTAATAATGCCACAATCTTCATAACTTAACCTAGGATCACTGGTAAATATCATGCATGAACACAAGCACTAGGCTATCTAGCCTAGGGGCTAAGCTAGCTATCTAGCATGGGGTCGAACGACGACCGAGTAGATGAGCGCTAAAACACGAAATAAGTAATTCCTAGCTATGAAGACTAAATAACTAACAATATAAATTAGTTAAGAGACCGGATAAGGCTGTTCTGGCTAGCTAAATAAGTCATGCAATAGAACAGCGACGCCATAAAATGGCGCGTCCGGGATCGGCACAGCTCCGCCACAAAACACAATATTTTACGAAAAGTAGGAGTTACTTTACGGCTAGAGCTTATTTAAACAATACTGGGACCTGGTACTCAACTTTCCAGAAGAAGGCGAGGCTGAAGGTAACGACATAACGGCGAAGTAAGTCGATGAAAATCGCACAAAAGGAAATCCGACCAAAGCAAGGGGCTACAGGCTGAAGGATGAGGACGGACGTGACGTCATTTAGCAATGGCGCCCGTTTGTTTACGTTTTGAGTACCAAAAGCAGCCACGGAAGAGTGTAACTGAGGAACAGCTCCCCAGTTATTCTCCACCTTTCCATACCGAAGTGTTAACTCTATATGGGGTGCAGATAGCTATGTGGCATGTTAATACATACGTCCCCTGTTGATATTCGATATCCTAGAGGGCAACCTTTAGGGTACTCGCACCAGAAGTTAGAATTCTGTGATAACCTGTTTCATTCTCTGGGAGTATCCCTGTAGTTAAATATACCCAAGGAAGCTACTGAAGGAACCTTACATCAGGACGTCATGGCTTGAGCCCAAAAACAATGTTAGTGCTTCCTGCCTCCTACAGGGAAGAGTCATCTAGACAGTTGAAAAGGGATTTCAAGGTTAACATAAATAGTATGATAAAACTTAAGTACCCACTGAATATACAAATAGTCTTAAGTTGTATATTTGGCCAAAAAGACATCAGTGTCTCTTATGTCTAACCTTAGATGCATACAAAAATGTGAAGGATGCATTCTAAGCAAATAAAAAGTCTGGGATGTATAGATACAATTGTCTGGCGAAGATGGACGCACTACATTCAAATAGACATTTATTTCTAATAAATGACTACAAGAGATAGTTAGCAAAACGAATGTAGTCTGACAATGGGATTATACCTGAAACAAGTACAGGAATCGTATTTCTTTCTTGAAGGAATAAAGTCAAGAAATGCCACTCTAGATTGAAGAGAAGGTAAAAGATAAAACCTGTACTGGTTACCATTAACTGCCCTATGTACTTCGTACGCCGGCACTAGAGCTATCTGTATAATTCCACACCTGTGATTTTAGAACAGAGCTAGTGCTACCATGGTAACACATAAATAAAAGAAGACATACTTAAAAAAGGATGACTTCCTCTCCCCTTAATTGACAGTCCCAGTCAATTATCTGTTCATCGTAGAATAAACGGCAGAGTAAATAAGTTACCTGACGTCACCACATATTGCTTCAGATCATGGACTAGCAAAGCATAGTGTTTGTAGAACATCCTGGATGATTCCTATCCAGAACATGTCCGAGGACAAGTGAGGACCCAAACCAAAAATAGTGTATCACAAAAAATTAGGGGGCAGGTTTTAAAACACTACCTGCCGCCACTACAAAGTGTTTCAGTTCATGTACTTGTTTTGCGTAGTGTTTGTAAAACACTCTGGATGATTTCCATCCAGTGTATGAACGAAGACGCTCAAAGTCCATGTACTGAAAGAAGTTCAGTGATGAAGCAATCTTTCTCGGATCATGACCTGCGGAAGTACTGTCCGGATCCGCTCTACGAATAAAGTAGGTGAGCTTCGCCCTTAGTTGATTTAGAGATAAATTTGATCCCGAAGTTTCTCCTCTAAAGAGCTGACCTCCCCTGAAGTCTGAAGTTCTACGAAGATAGACCTTTAGACACTCTACAGGACATAGAGAGACATCTTCCTTCAGAGGAATGATTCTCCAGGGACCCCACCTCTTAGTGGGTAGTGTTATGTATTATTGTAATGTACTATATTTCAAGTGTTGCAGGTATTGCACAACATTGCATCATATTGCATGAATAAGACATGTTATGCTTTATACATAAGAGTAATGATTTGTTTTGGTATTAGGATTCAAACATTTGTTGATTACCTCAGATAGGATGTGATTCTTTATGATTTGTACTGGAGTAGGATTTAAGTCTTTTCAGAGCGATGCTCTTTTGTTTAGCAATGTTTTGGTTTATGAGATTTGTGTAAGACGCTCCATATGCACTTGGGAGTCAGCTGTCACAGAGTAAAGTTAATAATGTAGTCTTTTATACATTAAACGTATTTTAATAATACCAACGTATTATTACCCATCAAGCCACATTCGCCGACGTCAGATGGGATCAGCTGAGAAATAATTACTAACAATTGATCATCTATGTTCCAGGTAATTATTATGGTTAATAGAACTTCCTACCTAAGCATCAATATCTTATATTTGGCGACGAGGATGGGATCAGCTGAGAAATAATTACTAACAATTGATCATCTATGTTCCAGGTAATTATTATGGTTAATAGAACTTCCTACCTAAGCATCAATATCTTATATTTGGCGACGTTTGAGGACGACGGACAAGCAGGGAGAAGCAAGCAGGGAGAAGCATTGGAGCCTATGCACAAGGACGGCCAGCACAAGAAAAGGTCTTTGTACATCAGGGGACAAGAGTAAAATCGCCCAATG
Organism: Palaemon carinicauda; assembly: GCF_036898095.1. Lineage (NCBI taxonomy): Eukaryota > Metazoa > Arthropoda > Malacostraca > Decapoda > Palaemonidae > Palaemon > Palaemon carinicauda. Next base: position 471,547 of record NC_090753.1, on the reverse strand, counting down.
AAGATTTTACCAGCAGCAGAATAGGAATTTCATCAAATACACAAAAAGGGTGAAATTTAAAATTGAGTAGGTAGGAATTACACTTGTGACTGCAGAACAGTAGCTTAACCTACCACAGTTATTAAGGTAAGCAAACAAAATGCCTTTTAACATTGAACCACCTCAAGCTTTCAGCGTCACTGCTGAGCCTAATTCTGTTGCAACACGATGGCAACAGTGGTGTGAGGAATTTAAGATTTATTTAGAAGCATTAGGGAACATGAAGGATGCACAAAAGAAGGCATTATTACTTCATACAGCAGGTAGGGAAGTTCGGGAAGTGTTTAAGACTTTGCAGCCTACAGATGACACAAGTGAAGCTGCAATTAAGGCTCTTACCACATATTTTGCTCCTCAGGTCAATAAATTTTTTGAAAGATACCAGTTTTCAGCGCAGGCTTATCAGAAAGAAAATGAAAGTTTAGATGCATTTGTGACTAGACTAAAGAATTTAGCCGTTTCATGTGAATTTCTAGAGTTAGAGAATGTTATCATAGATCAAGTAATTGCACATTGCACATCAGAAGAGCTAAGAAAGAAATTATTGCAAGATAAAGATTTAACATTAGAAAAGGTATTGATAACAGGCAGAGCTTTAGAAACATCAAATAGGCAAAGTAACATAATAGGTAGTTCTACAAGCAATAGAATGGAAAATTCTAAAATTAATACAGTAGGTTCTAAGTGGAAAACCAATGAGAATCAGAGAAGGAATATGTCAAGGCCTAGTCATAGAAAAGTGCCTAACACTAATGTTCATAAATATCAGAATCAGGCTTATACACAGAAACAACAGGAAAAACCCAAGTGTTTTAGGTGTGGTAAAACTGATCATCTTGCATACGAAGCAAAGAAATGCCCTGCTACTGGACAGATATGCCAGAATTGCAGAAAGCTGGGTCATTTTGCAACTGCTTGTAGATTTCCTAAACAGTACGCAAAGAAAATAAATGCTACAGTTGATACTATGGGTCAAGAGAATAATGAGGAAAATGTTCATGATAATCAGGTTAGTTCAGAAACTGATTTTGCGTTTCACATAAACTCAGTCAACAAAGGTGCAAAGAAACATATCATGGTAGAAGTAATCATAAATGGTAAACCAATTTTGATGCAAGTTGACACAGCAGCCGATGTATCAATTATGTCTGAGAAAATGGCTAAAGGCATTCCTAATTTGTTATTAGAAGGTACAAATAGAGTTTTGAAAAGTTATAATGGTTTTGATATTCAGGTAATAGGTGCTTCGAACGTAGAAGTACAGTACAAAGAACAGAAATTAGAGAGAATGCCATTAACAGTTGTAAAAGGTAATGGACAAACTTTGCTAGGTTTAGATTGGCTACAGTATTTGAAGTTAGATTGGCCTAGTATTTTGAAGGTTGCAGGTAGACAAGATGAAAACAAAAATGAAATATCTATGGATAACATCATATCAGAGTTTCAAGACGTATTTGAAGATAAAATAGGTACAGTAAAGAACGCAAAGGCAATTTTAGTTTTGAAGCCTGACAGTTCTAGATTTTTTGCTCCGAGACCAGTACCGTATGCATTGAAAAGTGCAGTTGAAACAGAAATCAGGAGATTAGAAAGTGAAGGTTCTTGGGAAAAGGTTACATATTCAGATTGGGCTACACCATTAGTTCCTATTGTGAAGGAAAGTGGACAGGTTAGGTTATGTGGAGATTACAAAGTAACGTTAAATCCACAACTGCAAATCCGAAAGACATGTTTGCAACTATGTCAGGATGCAGTGTTTTTTCTAAATTAGATTTAAGACAAGCATTTCAACAGCTTCCCATGGATGAAACTTCACAAGAATTATGTACAGTAAATACATCCTTAGGTTTGTTTAGGCCAAAGAGATTACCTTATGGAGTTGCAAGTAGTCCAGCTATATGGCAACAAACTATGGATAAGATTTTTTCAGGAATGCAAGGAGTATTCATTTTTATAGATGATATTTTAATTGCGGGTAAAGACACAAGAGAACATAGAGAAAAATTGCGAACAGTTCTGAAGAAGTTGAAGGAACATAATATTAGAGTAAATAAGAACAAATGTATTTTAGAAGTTGATTCAGTGGAATACTTAGGTTTTGTAATAAATGGCAAGGGTATTCACAAAACTAAAGAGAAGATTAAAGCTGTACAATCAACAAAAGTGCCAGAAAATGTTAAGGAATTACAATCATTTCTAGGTTTAGTAACATTTTATGGGAATTTCATTCAGAATTTGTCTACAATTGCACATCCATTGTATAATCTGTTGAATAAGGGTGTAGAATGGAAGTGGACAAAAGAGTGTCAGGAATCTTTTGAAAAAATCAAGCAGGAAATAACATCACCTACATTCTTAGTACATTATCAAATGGATTTACCTGTTAAATTAGTATGTGATGCATCAAACATAGGTTTAGGTGCAGTATTATCTCATGTAATGCCAGATGGAACAGAAAAACCAATTGCATTCACTTCTAGAGTATTGAACAAGGCAGAAAGGAATTACTCTCAAATAGAAAAGGAAGGTTTAGCATTAGTTTATGGAGTTAAAAAATTCCATATGTATCTTTATGGTAGGAAAAAGTTCACACTTGTTACAGATCATAAACCTTTATTAGCAATATTGGGTCCAAAAGCAAGTTTACCTACGTTGGTAGCTGCAAGACTACAACGTTGGGCAGTTACGTTAGCAGCGTACCACTATGACATAGAATACCGTCCAACATCAAATATGGGTAATGCAGATGCTTTATCCAGATTACCCGTAGACAAAGCTCCAGAAGAGTATGATGACAGTGTTCTGTTAATTTCAATATATAATGTGCCAATAACTGCAAAAGATGTAGCACACAGTACCAAGCAAGACCCAGTACTTAGTAAGGTTTTGGAGAGTTTAATGACAGGTAGGGACTTATGTGGAAAGGAGGAAAATTGTAAACCGTATAAGGATATATGGTATGAACTGAATGTGACACAAGGAATAGTGATGAGAGGTTCCAGGGTAGTTATTCCTAATTCACTGAGAAATAAGGTTTTGTCTGAAATACATGCTGATCACCAAGGTATTGTAAGATCAAAGTCAATTGCGAGAACTTTTGTATGGTGGCCAGGTGTAGATAAAGATGTGGAATGTTATATAAAGAATTGTATGAATTGTGTTATGCAACAAAACAATCCTCAATTTGCTAGAATGCACCCGTGGGAGTTACCCAGGTATCCATGGCAAAGAGTGCATATAGATTTTGCAGGTCCTTTTTTGAATTATTTGTTTTTGATAGTAGTAGATGCTTACAGTAAGTGGCCAGAAATTATCCCAATGAAGACAACAACGTCTTACGCCACAATAAAAGAGTTAATGCAAATTTTTTCAACGCATGGTATTCCAGAAAGAATTGTTACAGATAATGGTCCACAGTTTACCTCACAAGAGTTTAAAGAATTTTGTAATGTCAATGGTATAAAGCATACATTTTCAGCTGCATATCATCCATCTACTAATGGAGAGGCTGAAAGATTTGTCCAAACGTTTAAACACAATATGAAGTGTAGAAAAGCAAATTCAGGTAATATATTTTTGCATGTGTCAAAATTTTTATTGTCTTATAGAACAACGCCGCACAGCACAACAGGCGTGGCACCCTCAAATTTGTTGATGGGAAGGAGGATAAGGTGTAAGTTAGATTTGTTGTATCCAAGTTTGCAAAGTGATTTAGAAGATAAAGGGTATAAACAAGTAGCAAAGCTTCCTAATGTAAGACATTTTTTACCTTTGTCTGATGTCATGGTAAGATCGTACAACACTCCAGAGAAGTGGGTACCAGGAGAGATTGTAAGAGAGATAGGAAATTTACATTATGATGTTCGTGTTGGTGATAATGTTGTAAAACGTCATGTTGATCAATTACAGCCGTTAAACAGAAAGACAGTAGAGCATGTGAATGTTAGAGATGAGAAACTTAAAGAAGTAGTTAGATCAAATGAGTCAAGTATTAACCAAGATGGTCCAACATCCAATGTAGATTCAGAACCAATTCATGTACCAGTACAAGATGAGGTTAAAGTGCTTCCTAATAGGATTAACAGAGGAAAGCCCCCTGAGAGATTAGATTTATGAATATTTTTACAATGTCAAGTTAAGGGGGAGGAGACTGTTATGTATTATTGTAATGTACTATATTTCAAGTGTTGCAGGTATTGCACAACATTGCATCATATTGCATGAATAAGACATGTTATGCTTTATACATAAGAGTAATGATTTGTTTTGGTATTAGGATTCAAACATTTGTTGATTACCTCAGATAGGATGTGATTCTTTATGATTTGTACTGGAGTAGGATTTAAGTCTTTTCAGAGCGATGCTCTTTTGTTTAGCAATGTTTTGGTTTATGAGATTTGTGTAAGACGCTCCATATGCACTTGGGAGTCAGCTGTCACAGAGTAAAGTTAATAATGTAGTCTTTTATACATTAAACGTATTTTAATAATACCAACGTATTATTACCCATCAAGCCACATTCGACGACGTCAGATGGGATCAGCTGAGAAATAATTACTAACAATTGATCATCTATGTTCCAGGTAATTATTATGGTTAATAGAACTTCCTACCTAAGCATCAATATCTTATAGGTAGCTCGTTTTTAGCGAGAATAATGGATCAGGGAAGAGATTGAGTTCTAAATCTGTGAACTGAATGTGGCCCTCATCTCTCGATAGAGCCACTATTTCACTAACTCTAGCCCCAGAGGCTATTGCGAACAGGAAAATAACCTTTTAGGTTAGATCCTTAAGAGAACAATCTTCATTGTTCACCGATGAGGCACAATGTAAGACCTTGTCCAAAGACCAAGAGATGGGCTTTGGTGGTGCTGCAGGCCTAAGTCTAGCACATGCTTTCGGAATCTTGTTAAAGATTTCATTTGCCAGATCCACTTGGAAGGCATATAGGAGAGGTCTAGTCAAGGCCGATTTGCACGTATTTATCGTATTGGCCGCCAACCCCTGGCTATGAAGGTGGACAAAGGACAGACAGAAGTTCATAGAAATTTCTTTTGGTCCTTTTGATTTAACAAACTCCACCCACTTCTTCCAGGAAGACTCATATTGTCTTCTAGTAGACTTAGCCTTGTATTATTCTAAGAATTCTATATTGCCTTCTGAGATCCCAAACCTTTCTCTAACCGCTAGAGCAAGAAATTCATGAAATGAAGGGTTTGGGTTCTCTGAGATAAACCGAAGGCAGTTAATTTCTGAACCTTCGGAAATATACCTAGGATCGGAGCTAGGACTGGCCTCATCTAGTCTATCAGACCCATTAGAGGATCCTCGTATGGGGCTATTTAGCGAGGTAGTTTCTTGAAGACGCTCGTGATGAAGAGGTCGAACTGCAGTTCCGGGATTTGTTCCCATTTGGGAGGGAATATGTCTGCGTCCATGGACCATTCCAACTCTATCACCTTGGATCGTGGATCCACCGTCACATCGTGGATCAGATGTAAATGAACTGCTGTTAGGTGCCATCCCTTTAGGAAAAGGATGGGTAACATCACTAAGACTGTACGAGACGTTCGATTGTGAAGTCTTATTATCACTTCGGTGTACCAGCTCAGACGTAGGGAGTCTGATCTGTGTGGAGGGTGCTTCCCCGCCCCCGAAAGGACCAGCAGAGTCCTGGGACTTTCGTGTTTTAACTCTTGTTAAAAAAGCGATTAAAGAGGGACCGATCTCAGTCTTTTTTTATCTCTTCAAGCGTTTGATGCGTGTTTTCTCCAGGCTCTTAACGCATCTTTCCGATGTGCACTTTGCACTAGGTCTGTCACTATTGCGAACTGGGGAAAGTTTAGCACTTTTCCTTGTTGGCATTTTGGGAATCTGATCGATTAGCTGAATCTCCTGACAGACCTCACGAGCTCCTTTTAACTTCCCGAGGGAAAAAGAAGCTGATGTGACTGAGGGCTTCGATGGTTTTGTAGCCATCGAAACCCTAGAGCTGGAGAAAGTCGAGAATTCTAGAAGCATATCTTGCATCTGTGATGTCCCAGGAACCGGGTCATCACTATGAAGAGGCTTAGGACTGTGAGTCTGATACGTATCTATTCTAGGATGAATGTTACTATCCGTGACATGAATCTTAGGCAGGAGGAAGGGGGGTGGTTGACTGGAAGGTTCCAGAGGACACCTTTCAGGTCTGACAAGACTACGAACACCCTTAGTTGGAACAAGGTCCATATGTTCAGAAGGATTAACATTCAGAACTTGCAGTTTATTATGAACTTGTTGAGTAGCGACAGGTTCAGAATGACTCAGAGACTTCTTGAGTCCTTCTTGTGAACACAAAATAGCCTTCCCTGGGACTCGATGAGCCGTAGCTTTCTTACTACCTGTATGCTCTATAGCTCTCAGGTATACTCCTCCAGGAGGGTTTTGAACTGTAGGAGGAGGTAAGGAGATAATAGTAGGGACATTTCTGTTTCCCATCAACGGCTCATCTTGAATAGGCTCTGGACCGAAGGATCGAAGGTCCTGCGATCCTGAGGGAATGTTCCTCCTAGCCGAAGCGTCTTTATGCTTCGAACTGCCAGTAGGTTTAGACTTTTGACCATCTGCCTGTAGCATCTTGGTCACTAGAATAATGGGCTGTTGTTGAGCAGCCCAGATATTTCCAGTATTTTCGATCTTCTTTTCAGGTTGGGGACCCACAACCACGGAAGATTTTCTCTTTGAGGGAATGCCCCATTTTTAGGGAAGACTTATGTTTTCCATGGTGGCATTCTTAATTACTTCCTTAACGACCTCTTGTGGGAAGAGGTCTTTACCCCAGATGTTGGAAGATATTAGCTTCCTTGTTTTGTGTTTCACTGTTGCAGCAGCAAACACAAACTCTCTACATGCTCTCCTAGCCTTCACAAAGGCGTAAAGGTCCTTTACCAAGGTAGCCATATGCATTTTGGCTAAGACCATGAGCATGTCTGGGGTGTTCTCGTAAGTTGAACACAACTCTATGTAGTTTTGTAGAGAAAGGGATGTCGCCAGTCTCTCCTTTGACTCGTGTCCATTAAACAAGAGCAAATCGGACAATTTAGGGAGACATACATTGAATTGTCGACTTGCGACATCCTTGTCTAATTTTCCTACTGAAAATGTCAAATGGACTTCCTTCCAATCCTTTTCCTGTCCAGGAAAAGCTGGTGACAAAGGCTTGCACTCATCGAGTGTGGGACATGACTCACCCGCCTCTACAGCTTTGGTAACGGAAGTAAATGCCTTCCCCATAAAGGGGAAGGAGAGTGAAGCAGGAGCAAGAAAGGAAGGGTGTATGTTATTCAGTGAGAAAACCATCGTCTCTGAATAACCCGCCTTCTTCAGATTACCTGAAAGGATGGTCTGTGCCTTATCATGATCAAGAATCATGACCTCCTTTTGTTCCGTTCCTTTTCTTGTCTTTGGTTCGAACCTCAGTCGAACCCAACAATTAGGGAAAGCCTCAAAGCTTGGCCAAAATTGGATTTTGTCCAAGGGAACAGTACCTATTTTCTCTGAAATGAAGAGACTGCCATTTGAAATCGACATCTGCTCCGCAAACCTCCAGGGATTGGTTATGGAGCATGAAGGAAGGTCTTGATTCATGGGTCGTTTAACTGACCCGTGGGAAGCAACAAGAGGAGCTTTACGAGGTTCTATCTTGTGTTTTACTTCCTGCTTTTTGCTTTGTTTACTAAAGCTCTCTATCTGATTCTTCAGTTGGATACATAATTGTACCACATTATCCAATAGAGGGGTAAAAGACGAAGATGTTGACATCGATGGCTCTTTAGCCGGCAGAGGCGGAGGAAAGTCCGATAAAACATATTTCTCTTCTACCTTAGGGCACCTGTTGCCCTTGATCCCAAAGGTTTTCTCGCCATCAGGGAACGTAGTTGACTCCTGAGGCACTACTATTTCCTCCCTTAGCTCTGGAAATAATAGCTTACGCATCCTATCATTAGGTAGGAAAGGTCCCGGAGAGATCTTTTGGAAGCCTCTTACCCAGTTACGTAATTTATACTGTGCTATATCCTTAATCTCTGTAGACTTGGGATTATCAAAACCTTCAGACATCAATGTCCAATATATATTGCAACCCTTTGGGATCCAATAATGTAGGGATCCGGAAATAATATTGCAGGGGGCATGTAACCTGCAAGTATTATGACCGTAAAAGTCCTTACCCTTGGCTCTGCAGCGGACTGCCATACAAGGTATCTGGTGTTCCTTCTGTAAAGAAAGGAAAACCAAATGAGTATATAATGGATTATTACTTTAATAATCAACATGTAAATGTCATCTACAACAGAATAGCTTAGGATAGAAGCTATAAAGGGATAGTAGGAGATACATACCTGTATACCTCCGCGAGCAAATGCTGCTACCTCCCCTCAGTATTAACTTACATGAAGCTTTCTCTGTGAGAAAATCCAAGTAGAAGGGTTATTTACCCTTAGGGGTTGAGAAGTATCAATTAACTATCCCAAAATTGTTAATACTGTGGGGTCAGGATGACTGATTTCAAATCAGACTATTGAAGAAATTATTCCTTCAATATATAGGCGGTATCAGCAGAAAACTCGCTGAAGGATACGCAAGGTAAGTTAGGAAATACTACTGTATCATGGTACTGTAGTTTCTAAATTGCAAAAGTCTAAATTGCAACATATCGACTACTGTACCTAAGTAATGCAGTCTTATCATTATGCTGCGTACAAGGCAGCATATGACAGTAGGGTCCATCTAGCACTAGATGGAACAGGAAAATAAAGACATATAAATGTACATCCTACTCGGGTCATTTGCTGTAGTCTTCCTGCTATATTAAATCATAGAGTTTCCTGATCAGGGAGACTCAAAGAAAAAAGGGGCTGTACCCTTTACGGGATAGGAGTGTATTACTCTTGCCTGAAGTATTTTATATTGCAGGATAATCCTAAACTGATTTCCAATCAGGATATTGAAGAAATCATATTCATTCAATATAGGATTAGGCTCAGCAATTGCCCGAATTGAATATCCAAAATGTATTGGAAAAAACCACTAGTATAAGAAATATAGTAGTTTTCTATCTACAGTATATTCTATACTGAGATATACTGGCTATCTGTATAACCTATACAGCAGTATATCTGGCATGCTGCCGGTCTAGCTAGGATATGTCTGCATACCTTGCAGACCTAGCGAGACAGAGAGAAAGAGACAGTATAGAAAAAAGGGTTATCCTTTACTGTAACTATATACAGTAATTAAGGAAGAAAGTCTAATAGACTACCTTTTTTTCCGAAAGAAGGTTCTAATAGAAGGGGAGAATGTAACATTCAGGCTTCTATATAGCTACAGTACTGTTGCCAGCAACCCGCCGACAGTACTGGTACAGTCGGCGCGTCGCGTTGCCGGCCCTGCCGGCAGCATACAAGCAACAGAACCTAAAGCTACAGTCCAAGGGAGGACTTAGAACCTCGGGGACAGAAGGGACTAACCACTCACAGCCATCATGGGCGCCACTGCCGGCCAGGCCGGCAACTGGTGACAGTCCATGATTGTCGGCAGCCATCTTGGTTGCCGACCAGGCCAGCAAAAGGCTATCATGCCGACAACCGCCGACAACGTCGACGTCGGCAGCTGCCGACAATCCATGACTGTCGGCAGCCATCTTGGTTGCCGGCCAGGTCGGCAAAAGGCTATCATGCCGACAACCGCCGGAAACGTCGGCAGTCGCCGACAACGTCGGCAGCCGCCGACAAAGTCGGCAGCCGCCGGCAATGTCGGCAGCTGCTGACAGACCATGACTGTCGGTAGCCATCTTGGTTGTCGGCCAGGCCGGCAGGCGGCAGTATGCCCTGCCGTCAACCAGGATGAGCGAGGAAGTCTGGCTGTATCCAGCACTCTTCCGATAAGGTAAGGATGCAGGATATCAGCCTAAAAGGCAATGGATAAACCATTAAAAAGGATAGAGGGGAAGGGGAAAAGGGTCCTGTAACAATTGTGAAAGGCACTGTCAAACTTGACAGTCCTAGCACCTATAAAAGGAACTCTGTTTCTGTATGGTATCGACAGAATCCGGGTGCTAGGAGAGACTCAGTTCTCCAACCCAGAGACTGCCGACACAGTCAAGGGGAGGGGGCGACACTGCGCCTCCTCCCACAAAGAGAAACAGGATTCCAGTGCCACGTTATCCTAGGCTAAAAGGGAATTACTTTCAGCCCAGGGAACTGTGGCACAGGACTAGTCTTTTAGTCGCAAGGAGAAAATGGTATACTACCATAACCAAAGCGACTATGGAGGACTAACCTCCATTGTCGGTACCCTTGTCAGCAGGGGAGTAAAGGTATCCCACAATCAACTCACCCTGTCGGAAGGTCAACGACAAAAGACTAAATACTCTGAGATTCTGACCAAATCCCAAAACCTGCTGGTATATCCACAACCAAAGGTTAAGGGGATAGACAGAAACCAAACCCCAGGTCAGCCATGTCTGAATAATATTCAGGCATGGCCACAAGGGTTGTAGTCTGGAACTACACTCAGAGGGAAAGGGATTACCTTAAAGTCTCCGAAGAGACGTGAGAAGTTTCATAACATTACAGGAGGTATCAGTCTCCAATGGAATGAAAACAAAACACAAAAGTAATCGGGGAATGTCAAACATATAGACAGTGTCTAGGTTAGGCTAACTAGGCTAGACGAGTTCTCGGTTACCTAAATCACCGAAACTCTAACTATACGATCAACAGAGGAAAAATGAAATAATTATGCATATAATCCCATCTTCACAAGAATATGCCTAAATAGCTAATTAATTACGAGAATTAAATAAGGCTATTTAAAAACTGGAAGTCGTTCCGCTAACTAAATAACGCATGCCAAAGAACGACAGCGCCCATGGCGCCTCCAGTAAATGACCTAGCTCTAAAAACACAATGAATACTCAAAATCATTGAGAAACAAGAGCTAAAACATATTCAAAGTAAAGACCCGATACTCAACTTTCCGAAGGCGGAAGAAGATGAAGAAAGCATAATAATAATCCTTTAACCAATCGAAATAATTTCAATCACTGGAAAATACCACCGAGCGAAATTGCTACAAATAAAGGAATGACCACTATCGTAGGGATGGCGCTGTTGTACTATCGATAGTAGTAGGGAATGGGGATGGCCCTTGAAGGGCCCCCCTTTTATTTTTGCCACACCTCCTCGAACGTAAACTCTATCTGGGGGTGCAGATTGCTATGAGGTGTGCCATTACGTCCTTACGCGATATCCCTTATTAGAATTTTAAGGGATATTCACTCCAGGAGTTAGAATTCTGGGTAGCTTCGGTAAATTCTCTGGGATATATCACTGTAGTCACATATAACCTAGGAAGCTACTAATGAAGGAACTTCCATCAGCACGACATGGCTTGAGCTCAAAAAAGTAATATCATACAAGTGTAAAAATAATGCCTGTGCATCAATACAACTTTACCAGGAAGGTTATATCATGCATGAAGTGTGAGGGTGCCTAGGCTAGGAAGCCTAGCACTCGTGAGGCTCGTTCAGAATAGCCAAATTCACGACAACAAAGACATAATATAAGAATCACTAGCTAAATATCTAAATAGCTAAAGTTATTAAAGCGTATAAATGCCGGGAAAGGGTTGTTCTGGCTAACTAAATGAACAGAAGAACGACCGCGTCCCTGACACCATCCGGCTGGCAACAGCTCTTGTTACGTTAATTACGATCTCAATCGAAAAGCACTATTTGCAGAGCAGTAGTGACTCGTCGAGAGCGATGTCTCTGGAACGACTCACCCTATTCTTGCCTCTCTTTCCCCTCGTAGTGAAAGCTCTATTGGGGGTGTAGATAGCCATGAGACGTGTCAAGAATACGTCCTCTGATATTATGCGATATCCCTTCGTAAAATTTTAAGGGATATTCGCTCCAGGAGTTAGAATTCTGGATACCTTTGGTAAATTCTCTGGGATATATCACTGTAGTCAAATATACCTAGGAAGCTACCTTTGAAGGAACTTCCATCACGATGACATGGCCTGAGCCCAAAAATGCATATAAATATCTTTACAATATAAAATGCCTAAATAGCTTTCATAATAACAATTAATGCTATTTAAACCGGAAATGTCGTTCTGCTAACTAAATAACACATGCCCAATGAACAACAGCGCCTATGGCGACACCGGTGATCAGCGTAGATCCAAACACAATAATTACACTAAATTCATTGTGAGGCTGGAACTAAAATACATATTGTAAAGAATAAATACTCAACTTCCTGGATGGAGAAAGAAGCCGTAGAAAGCATAAAGATTCCTAGAAATCGATCGAAAATGTCAGATCAACAGGGAACACCACCGTAGCGAGGCATTACAAATAAAGGAATGACCGCCAGATGGAGTTGGCGCGGTTGTGATACGATAGTAGTAGGGGAACCAGGGTAACCTCTATTGCGGCTACCCTTCTAATTCTGCTACGTATCCCCCTCGAAACGTAAAGGCTATTCGGGGTGCAGATTGCCATGCGGCGTGTCAAGAATACGTCCCCTGATTATATACGATACCCTTGAGAGTAATCTTAAGGGTACTCGTGCCAGAAGTTAGAATTCTGTGAAACCTTTGGTTTGATTCTCTGGGAATATCACTGTAGTCATATATACCCTTGGGAAGCTACTAAAGGAACCTTCCATCAGGACATCATGGCTTGAGCCCAAAAATGAAACGTATCACATTTTTATACATATATATATATATATATATATATATATATATATATATATATATACACACACACATATATATATATATATATATATATATATATATATATATATATATATATATATATAAACATGAAGAATGTTTATATGTATATGTATATGGATAAATATCAACACAACATCGTGTTCAAATAGAAATAAATTTCTACCTCATACTTGGGATCGAAAGATAGCCCCTTCTGATAAAAGGCCAGGTAGAAACCAACCATGCCACGAGAGGCTATAAAAGATATCGGAACCTGACGCTACCTAGCTGTCCGAGGATTTACCTGGCGAGACATCAGTCTCTTACCAGCGAGTTTTACCCGATATCCCGGCCCACCACGTGACACAATTGGTAGTAATTCATTCAAATTACCACTAATGAGTCAATATGGATAAATATCAACACAACATCGTGTTCAAATAGAAATAAATTTCTACCTCATACTTGGGATCGAACGCTAGCCCCTTCTAATGAAAGGCCAGGTCGAAACCAACCATGCCACGAGAGGCCATAAAAGATATCGGAACCTGACGCTACCTAGCTGTCCGAGGATTTCCCTGGCGAGACTTCAGTCTCTTACCAGCGAGTTTTACCCAATATCCCGGCCCACCACGTGACACAATTGGTAGTAATTCATTCAAATTACCCCTAATGAGTCAATATGGATAAATATCAACACAACATCGTGTTCAAATAGAAATAAATTTCTACCTCATACTTGGGATCGAACGCTAGCCCCTTCTAATGAAAGGCCAGGTCGAAACCAACCATGCCACGAGAGGCCATAAAAGATATCGGAACCTGACGCTACCTAGCTGTCCGAGGATTTACCTGGCGAGACATCAGTCTCTTACCAGTGAGTTTTACCCGATATCCCGGCCCACCACGTGACACAATTGGTAGTAATTCATTCAAATTACCCCTAATGAGTCAATATGGATAAATATCAACACAACATCATGTTCAAATAGAAATAAATTTCTACCTCATACTTGGGATCGAACGCTAGGCCCTTCTAATGAAAGGCCAGGTCGAAACCAACCATTCCACGAGAGGCCATAAAAGATATCGGAACCTGACGCTACCTAGCTGTCCGAGGATTTACCTGGCGAGACATCAGTCTCTTACCAGCGAGTTTTACCCGATATCCCGGCCCACCACGTCACACAATTGGTAGTAATTCATTCAAATTACCCCAATGAGTCAATATGGATAAATATCAACACAACATCGTGTTCAAATAGAAATAAATTTCTACCTCATACTTGGGATCGAACGCTAGCCCCTTCTAATGAAAGGCAAGGTCGAAACCAACCATGCCACGAGAGGCCATAAAAGATATCGGAACCTTACGCTACCTAGCTGTCCGAGGATTTACCTGGCGAGACATCAGTCTCTTACCAGCGAGTTTTACCCGATATCCCTGCCCACCACGTGACACAATTGGTAGTAATTCATTCAAATTACCCCTAATTGGTCAATATGGATAAATATCAACACAACATCGTGTTCAAATAGAAATAAATTTCTACCTCATACTTGGGATCGAACGCTAGCCAGGTAAATCCTCGGACAGCTAGGTAGCGTCAGGTTCCGATATCTTTTATGGCCTCTCGTGGCATGGTTGGTTTCGACCTGGCCTTTTATTAGAAGGGGCTAGCGTTCGATCCCAAGTATGAGGTAGAAATCTATTTCTATTTGAACACGATGTTGTGTTGATATTTATCCATATTGACTCATTAGGGGTAATTTGAATGAATTACTACCAATTGTGTCACGTGGTGGGCCGGGATATCGGGTAAAACTCGCTGGTAAGAGACTGATGTCTCGCCAGGTAAATCCTCGGACAGCTAGGTAGCGTCAGGTTCCGATATCTTTTATGGCCTCTCGTGGCATGGTTGGTTTCGACCTGGCCTTTCATTAGAAGGGGCTAGCGTTCGATCCCAAGTATGAGGTAGAAATTTATTTATATATGTATATGTATATATATATATATATATATATATATATATATGCACACATACATACATACATACATACAGTTTATATATATATATATATATATATATATATATATATATATATATATATATATATATATATATATATATATATATATATATATATGGTGCCAGCCATTCCGCTCGATGGTCGGGGATTAGAGGGGCCGGCTCCGTCAGGGAGGGGACCCTGTATCCCTCCTTCACGACTGCTACGGACCATGGGTCCGCCCCGTTGTCCCACCATGCTTGCCAAAAATGTTTGAGGCATCCCCCTACCTAAGGCTTTGGCAGGAGAGGGGAGCCTCCCTTCCTACCTCCTTCTGGAGGCGCGGCTTGAACGGTATCTCCTATAGCCGGAGTACTTAGGCCTAAAGGAGGCCTGAGGGGTAGAACTTCCTCTACCGGGGGGTGGGGGGATGGGGGGGGGGGCGGGGGAGGGCTGAGGCAACTGCTGCCAGGCTGACGAAGGGGAGTCTCTCCTCAAGTGGGACGTAGGCGAGTGGGACCTTTCTGGTACAACCCTTCTGTGTGACGGCTGAGTGTCTGGTGTCCGCTGTTTCCTTTAGCCTCTGGACTCTTTCCACAGTCTTTTCTATCGCTTTCAGGGGGATGATGGACTCGCCCACACTGGCGAGTTCCTCAAACACTTCGCCTCTCGCTCGGGGAGCTTACGGGACAGCTTGTTGAGGATTGTATCCCTCCTCCGAAGTACCCAATTGGTTGTCTGAGTGAGAGACTGGAAGGTGAGGAACTTCATAGCCTTCCCCCCTGAGCGTGTAAGTTCCTGAAGAAGAGCCTGGTTCTCCGGAATCGCCAGATCGTGTGACAACTGGAAGCTCACCAACGTACAGGCCCACCAGTCAAGCCACGAAGTCACGTTGACAATGTCTTGGGCCGTATCCTCCATCATGGAAGCCTCGGCTGGAGAGAAGCACACCGGGGCAGAGACGGTCCTATCTTCGGTGTTGCCTTGGTTGAGGGAGGCTACTGCTGCCTCTACCGAACGGGGCCTCGAGTGCTGACCGTCGGGGACGTAGAACCGTTTCTGGGTCCTCAAGCCCGGCAGTAACTTGAAGGACCCCTGGGCCCTGAGGGAGTTCATCTACCCCACGACGTACCTGTCGACATGCTCCCTTCCGAGTTTGACATCAGGAGCTAAGGGGAGGGTCAAGAATGGCTTCTGTCGGACTGGGTTATCCACCATTCTCCCCAACCCCAAGAGCCAACCTTGCTCCGTCGACGGCTTTGGTTCGTCCAGGCGATGATGACTCCTGATGAGGGCCAGAACCTTCCT
The DNA here is from genome assembly GCF_036898095.1 of Palaemon carinicauda. NCBI lineage: Eukaryota > Metazoa > Arthropoda > Malacostraca > Decapoda > Palaemonidae > Palaemon > Palaemon carinicauda. The sequence goes on along the minus strand of NC_090753.1, from coordinate 455,414 downwards.
GTAAGAAGACACCCCATCCGACGTACAGTCCCCGACTTCAATCAAGCCATTGACCACCTGGTCCTCTGCGCCGTGTCAATCTGCAAGCCCGGATGGGTCTATGTGAGAGGCTACGTTTTCCTCTTCCGGGCGAATCGATGGGGCGGGTGCCTCCGTCGCGGGTTGAGCCCCCGGGATGGAGGTAGCCGTCATGGGTCTACCTCTGCTCGGGGAGAGCCGTGGGGCATGGTTGCCACGATATACCACCGGGTATCCAGGGCGCTTTAGCTGAGCAGCCGTGGTACCGGGTCCATAAAAAGAGCTGCCGGGCCCGCACAGCGGCTCTCTCCGCTGGGCGGATGGAGCCGGTGACTTGGCGGGCAGAGGGACGGCAAAGCCGAACTGAGCCGACGGCTTCGACCGGTGTGCGGGTCGAGCGGTCGACAAGCGTGGCAGGGGCATAGGGGCGGCTCCAGAGGCCAAGGAGGCAGACACTGGAGTGGCTACGGGGGAAAACTGCCTGAGCCCACCTGTCCTTGGAAGGGCGCCTGTGCTTGTTCTTTCTCCTCGATGATTTTGACTTCTTCCTGGAAGGGCCTGAGCGGGAACGAGACTTAGACTTATGGGACCTCTTCCGCTTCCTTCTCCCCTCCCGGGAGTCGTCGTCATCCGAAGATGATGAATCGTACGATGACGAAGAGGAGGAGGAAGAAGAGCTGGGGGAGGAGCTGGTCGAGTCCTCTGAGTCCTCCGTTACTGATGCCAGGTCCTGTCGTTGTCCCATCGGCGTGAAGGGCTGCATAAAATCAGGGGGGACCGTCGTTGACGGCGCCGGGAGAGTCCGTAGGGCCTTCCTTGACGTGAACCACCCCTCAAACTCCTCTTCCTGACGCATCGGCGATCTGAAGGGCGTCCTTGGGGCCGTCCAGACGATGGAGTCGGGGTCTGACTGTTATGTATTATTGTAATGTACTATATTATTTCAAGTGTTGCAGGTATTGTGCAACATTGCATCATATTGCATGAATAAGACATGTTATGCTTTGTACATAAGAGTAATGATTTGTTTTGGTATTAGGATTCAAACATTTGTTGATTACCTCAAAGATAGGATGTGATTCTTTATGATTTGTACTGGAGTAGGATTTAAGTCTTTTCAGAGCGATGCTCTTTTGTTTAGCAATGTTTTGGTTTGGCAGATTGTGTAAGACGCTCCATATACACTTGGGAGTTAGCTGTCACAGAGTGAACAGAGTACAATGTAGTCTTTTATACATTAAATGTATTTTTTAGAATACCAACGTCTTATTAACCATCAAGCCAAAAGTGACGACATCAGATGGGATCAGCTGAGAAATAATTACTAACGATTGTTCATCTATGTTCCAGGTAATTATTATGGTTAATAGAACTTCCTACCGAAGTACCAAATCCCACAGTGACGACATCAGATGGGATCAGCTGAGAAATGATTACTAACGATTGTTCATCTATGTTCCAGGTAATTATTATGGTTAATAGAACTTCCTACCGAAGTACCAAATCCCACAGTGGCGACGTTTTGGACGACGGACAAGCAGGGAGAAGCATTGGACCCTATGCACAAGGACGGCCAGCACAAGAGAAGTTCTGTATTTACATCAGGGGACAAGAGTAAAATCGCCCAATGAAGATTTTACCAGCAGCAGAATAGGAATTTCATCAAATACACAAAAGGGTGAAATTTAAAGTTGGGTAGGTAGGTAGGAAGTACACTTGTGACTGCAGAACAGTAGCTTAACCTACCACAGTTATTAAGGTAAGCAAACAAAATGCCTTTTAATATCGAACACCCACTAGGTTTCAGCATCACTGCTGAGCCTAATTCTGTTGCAACACAATGGCAACAGTGGTGTGAGGAATTTAAGATTTATTTAGAAGCATTAGGGAACATGAAGGATGCACAAAAGAAGGCATTATTACTTCATACAGCAGGTAGGGAAGTTCGGGAAGTGTTTAAGACTTTGCAGCCTACAGATGACACAAGTGAAGCTGCAATTAAGGCTCTTACCACATATTTTGCTCCTCAGGTCAATAAATTTTTTGAAAGATACCAGTTTTCAGCGCAAGCTTATCAGAAAGAAAATGAAAGTTTAGATGCATTTGTGACTAGACTAAAGAATTTAGCCGTTTCATGTGAATTTCTAGAGTTAGAAAATGTTATCATAGATCAAGTAATTGCACATTGCACATCAGAAGAGCTAAGAAAGAAATTATTGCAAGATAAAGATTTAACATTAGAAAAGGTATTGATAACAGGCAGAGCTTTAGAAACATCAAATAGGCAAAGTAACATAATAGGTAGTTCTACAAGCAATAGAATGGAAAATTCTAAAATTAATACAGTAGGTTCTAAGTGGAAAACCAATGAGAATCAGAGAAGGAATATGACAAAGCCTAGTCATAGAAAAGTGCCTAACACTAATGTTCATAAATATCAGAATCAGGCTTATACACAGAAACAACAGGAAAAACCCAAGTGTTTTAGGTGTGGTAAAACTGATCATCTTGCATACGAAGCAAAGAAATGCCCTGCTACTGGACAGATATGCCAGAATTGCAGAAAGATGGGTCATTTTGCAACTGCTTGTAGATTTCCTAAACAGTACGCAAAGAAAATAAATGCTACAGTTGATACTATGGGTCAAGAGAATAATGAGGAAAATGTTCATGATAATCAGGTTAGTTCAGAAACTGATTTTGCGTTTCGCATAAACTCAGTCAACAAAGGTGCAAAGAAACATATCATGGTAGAAGTAATCATCAATGGTAAACCAATTTTGATGCAAGTTGACACAGCAGCCGATGTATCAATTATGTCTGAGAAAATGGCTAAAAGCATTCCTAATTTGCTATTAGAAGGTACAAATAGAGTTTTGAAAAGTTATAATGGTTTTGATATTCAGGTAATAGGTGCTTCGAACGTAGAAGTACAGTACAAAGAACAGAAATTAGAGAGAATGCCATTAACAGTTGTAAAAGGTAATGGACAAACTTTGCTAGGTTTAGATTGGCTACAGTATTTGAAGTTAGATTGGCCTAGTATTTTGAAGGTTGCAGGTAGACAAGATGAAAACAAAAATGAAATATCTATGGATAACATCATATCAGAGTTTCAAGACGTATTTGAAGATAAAATAGGTACAGTAAAGAACGCAAAGGCAATTTTAGTTTTGAAACCTGACAGTTCTCCTAGATTTTTTGCTCCGAGACCAGTACCGTATGCATTGAAAAGTGCAGTTGAAACAGAAATCAGGAGATTAGAAAGTGAAGGTTCTTGGGAAAAGGTTACATATTCAGATTGGGCTACACCATTAGTTCCTATTGTGAAGGAAAGTGGACAGGTTAGGTTATGTGGAGATTACAAAGTAACGTTAAATCCACAACTGCAAGTAGCTCAACATCCCTTACCAAATCCGAAAGACATGTTTGCAACTATGTCAGGATGCAGTGTTTTTTCTAAATTAGATTTAAGACAAGCATTTCCACAGCTTCCCATGGATGAAACTTCACAAGAATTATGTACAGTAAATACATCCTTAGGTTTGTTTAGGCCAAAGAGATTACCTTATGGAGTTGCAAGTAGTCCAGCTATATGGCAACAAACTATGGATAAGATTTTTTCAGGAATGCAAGGAGTATTCATTTTTATAGATGATATTTTAATTGCGGGTAAAGACACAAGAGAACATAGAGAAAAATTGCGAACAGTTCTGAAGAAGTTGAAGGAACATAATATTAGAGTAAATAAGAACAAATGTATTTTAGAAGTTGATTCAGTGGAATACTTAGGTTTTGTAATAAATGGCAAGGGTATTCACAAAACTAAAGAGAAGATTAACCCTGGATAGGTACGGTGGGTCGTTTGCGACCCCGAGCGTCAAAAAAAAACAGGTTTTTCTCACGTGACTCACCCCTGTGACTGAATTTGTGGGTGATCGACCTGCAGGAGGTGTCTCCCCTACACGCTCTAGTAGTGTCCAGATGTGCATTGCTGTAGCTGTACTCCTTCCCCGATTTCTGAGACGCGTCGGGGTCGTTCGCGTCCGAGTTTACCCTTCTGAGGTAGTTTGCATAATTATCAAAGTTATTACGTATTATGAAATTGTCGTAGAATGGTGCAACTTGTATAGGTTATCAGTTGTGGAAAGTCTTGGTGGATTGTTTGGCTACCATGTGCATGTTTTTTTTTTTTAGTTAAAATGTCGTTCATCACCACGAGGACCATTTTACCGCGAGTGCCCCTTTTTCATTTTTTTTCATTTTTTTGCCAAGTCATTTTTCCGTAAGATATTGCCAAATAGTGTCGTAAAACTTTTGCTTGTTTAGTGTTGGAAAGTGTGTCTAGATGATCTGGCTACCCATGCATGACTTTGTTTTTGTCAGATACGACGTAGTTATTGGTATATTGGGTATTTAACTGCGGTTACCAATTTCTGTTTTTTTTTCAATATTTGTAAAAATTACTACGTAGTAAGGAATTGCCGTATATTATTGATTTTTTTTTCATGTTTATGTGTTAGAAAGTGTGCCTTGATGGTTGGGCTAACACGTGCATGTCTTTTTTTTTATCTGAGATGTCGTATATTAGAATGTCGGGCATTTTACCGCGAGTGTCCCTTTTTAATTTTTTTTAATTTTTTTGCCAAGTCATTTTTCAGTAAGATATTGCGAAATAGTGTTGTAAAACTTTTGCTTTTTTAATGTTGGAAAGTGTGTCTAGATGATCTGGCTACCCATGCGTGATTTTGTTTTTGTCAGATACGACGTAGTTATTGGTATATTGGGTATTTAACTGCGGTTGCCAATTTCTGTTTTTTTTCAATATTTGTAAAAATTTACTACGTAGTAAGGAATTGCCGTATATTATTGATTTTTTTTTCATGTTTATGTGTTAGAAAGTGTGCCTTGATGGTTGGGCTAACACGTGCATGTCTTTTTTTTTTATCTGAGATGCCGTATATTAGAATGTTGGGCATTTTTCCGCGAGTGCCCCTTTTTATTTGTTTTGCATTTTTTTGCTTAGTCATGTTACCGTAAGGAATTGGCAAGTAGTGTCGCAAAACTTATATTTTTATAGTGTTGGAAAGTGTTTCTAGATGATCTGGCTACCCATGCCTATTTTTCTTTTAGCCAGATATGGCGTATATATAAGTATGTGTTCGATTTTCCTGTGATTGCCATTTTTTCGTTTTTTCCCATTTCTTTCAAAATTACTACGTACTAAGGAACTATCACAGAGTAATATTTCATTTATATGTTTATTTGTCGGAAAATATGCCTTGATGGTTTGCCTAGCACGTGGCTGAATTTTTTTTTTTCTGAAATGCCGTATATTAGAATGGCCATTTTTCCACGAGTGCCCCTTTTTATTTGTTTTGCATTTTTTTGCTTAGTCATGTTACCGTAAGGAATTGGCAAGTAGTGTCGCAAAACTTATATTTTTATAGTGTTGGAAAGTGTTTCTAGATGATCTGGCTACCCATGCCTATCTTTTTTTTAGCCAGATATGGCGTATATATAGGTATGTGTTCGATTTTCCGGTGATTGCCATTTTTTCGTTTTTTCCCAATTCTTTCAAAATTACTACGTACTAAGGAACTATCACAGAGTAATGATTCCTCTAGATGTTTATTTGTCGGAAAATTTTGTTTACTTTTTTTTTGATTGAATATCATCAAATTTTTTTAGCTAAAATATTGTTTTACATTTTTTTTTTTCGATTTTATTTCCCTTCAAAAAAAATGTTTTGGGTCAGAATTTTAATTTTATAGTCGTAAAATAATCGACAATTATCCAGCAACCCACCATACAATTTTTATGCATATCCAATAATAATTAGATTAGTAAATAACACCTTGAAATTGACATACCCTTCTTACATTTCAAGTGGCAGATTAGGGAGTCTGAGTCAGTGTGGTTGGCGGCCATTTTGTGGACATATCCGAAGCGTAAGCTGCCCTATCTATATATATTCTTGTTCCCTATAGAATTTGTGATATTTTGGTATATTTTTACCTGCATAAATATCATATTATATATTAAATATATGTATTTTTTTACGAAATTTCCAAGTACTCAAAAAATTACCTTTAGATATGGCCCCTGATATAAATGTAATTTACAAAATAATGAAGATTTTTTTACATATTTCTATTTTAGGATAACATATGTTTATTCCCTAAAAAAATTAGCCACTTCCTATTTCATTTGGGTACCCAAAAAAATTCATGAAATTTGGACAATTTTTTTTGGCCAAAAAAAGTTACCCTTTTTTTCTCATTTCAGATCTTCACCTCCATGGGTCTGACTTCATCCAAAATACATCAAGATGTGTCCTAAACATTTAAGAATCAATTCCTAAAAGGATTTGTGTATATATGTATAAACTTTTTTTTATGAATTTTTATGTCAGGTCTTTTTTTTTCTACTTAATTTTTTAAAATATTTATAATAAATAGTTTTTCTGCAGATGAGTAGTATTTATCTTTACAGTTGTTTTAAGCATTCATTGAAGTTTTTTTTGGCAAAAGAAAAAAGGAGGTTACTGCATAAACTGATTTTTCAAGAATTTTTTTTGGCGTCGGGGTCGTTCGCGTCCGAGTATACCCTTAAAGGGGTGTCCGAGGACCGTACCTATCCAGGGTTAAAGCTGTACAATCAACAAAAGTGCCAGAAAATGTTAAGGAATTACAATCATTTCTAGGTTTAGTAACATTTTATGGGAATTTCATTCAGAATTTGTCTACAATTGCACATCCATTGTATAATCTGTTGAATAAGGGTGTAGAATGGAAGTGGACAAAAGAGTGTCAGGAATCTTTTGAAAGAATCAAGCAGGAAATAACATCACCTACATTCTTAGTACATTATCAAATGGATTTACCAGTCAAATTAGTATGTGATGCATCAAACATAGGTCTAGGTGCAGTATTATCTCATGTAATGGCAGATGGAACAGAAAAACCAATTGCATTCACTTCTAGAGTATTGAACAAGGCAGAAAGGAATTACTCTCAAATAGAAAAGGAAGGTTTAGCATTAGTTTATGGAGTTAAAAAATTCCATATGTATCTTTATGGTAGGAAAAAGTTCACACTTGTTACAGATCATAAACCTTTATTAGCAATATTGGGTCCAAAAGCAAGTTTACCTACGTTGGTGGCTGCAAGACTACAACGTTGGGCAGTTACGTTAGCAGCGTACCACTATGATATAGAATACCGTCCAACATCAAATATGGGTAATGCAGATGCTTTATCCAGATTACCCGTAGACAAAGCTCCAGAAGAGTATGATGACAGTGTTCTTTTAATTTCTGTATATGATGTACCAATAACTGCAAAAGATGTAGCACACAGTACCAAGCAAGACCCAGTACTTAGTAAGGTTTTGGAGAGTTTAATGACAGGTAGAGACTTATGTGGAAAGGAGGAAAATTGTAAACCGTATAAGGATATATGGGATGAACTGAGTGTGACACAAGGAATAGTGATGAGAGGTTCCAGGGTAGTTATTCCTAATTCACTAAGAAATAAGGTTTTGTCTGAAATACATGCTGATCACCAAGGTATTGTAAGATCAAAGTCAATTGCGAGAACTTTTGTATGGTGGCCAGGTGTAGATAAAGATGTGGAATGTTATATAAAGAATTGTATGAATTGTGTTATGCAACAAAACAATCCTCAATTTGCTAGAATGCACCCATGGGAGTTACCCAGGTATCCATGGCAAAGAGTGCATATAGATTTTGCAGGTCCTTTTTTTAATTATTTGTTTTTGATAGTAGTAGATGCTTACAGTAAGTAGCCAGAAATTATCCCAATGAAGACAACAACGTCTTACGCCACAATTAAAGAGTTAATGCAAATTTTTTCAACACATGGTATTCCAGAAAGAATTGTTACAGATAATGGTCCACAATTTAGCTCACAAGAGTTTAAAGAATTTTGTAATGTCAATGGTATAAAGCATACATTTTCAGCTACATATCATCCATATACTAATGGAGAGGCTGAAAGATTTGTTCAAACGTTTAAACACAATATGAAGTGTAGAAAAGCAAATTCAGGTAATATATTTTTGCATGTGTCAAAATTTTTATTGTCTTATAGAACAACGCCGCACAGCACAACAGGCGTGGCACCCTCAAATTTGTTGATGGGGAGGGGGATAAGGTGTAAGTTAGATTTGTTGTATCCAAGTTTGCAAAGTGATTTAGAAGATAAAGGGTATAAACAAGTAGCAAAGCTTCCTAATGTAAGACATTTTTTACCTTTGTCTGATGTCATGGTAAGATCGTACAACACTCCAGAGAAGTGGGTACCAGGAGAGATTGTAAGAGAGATAGGAAATTTACATTATGATGTTCATGTTGGTGATAATGTTGTAAAACGTCATGTTGATCAATTACAGCCGTTAAACAGAAAGACAGTAGAGCATGTGAATGTTAGAGATGAGAAACTTAAAGAAGTAGTTAGATCAAATGAGTCAAATATTAACCAAGATGGTCCAACATCCAATGTAGATTCAGAACCAATTCATGTACCAGTACAAGATGAGGTTAAAGTGCTTCCTAATAGGATTAACAGAGGAAAGCCACTTGAGAGATTAGATTTATGAAGATTTTTTACAATGTCAAGTTAAGGGGGAGGAGACTGTTATGTATTATTGTAATGTACTATATTATTTCAAGTGTTGCAGGTATTGCGCAACATTGCATCATATTGCATGAATAAGACATGTTATGCTTTGTACATAAGAGTAATGATTTGTTTTGGTATTAGGATTCAAACATTTGTTGATTACCTCAAAGATAGGATGTGATTCTTTATGATTTGTACTGGAGTAGGATTTAAGTCTTTTCAGAGCGATGCTCTTTTGTTTAGCAATGTTTTGGTTTGGCAGATTGTGTAAGACGCTCCATATACACTTGGGAGTTAGCTGTCACAGAGTGAACAGAGTACAATGTAGTCTTTTATACATTAAATGTATTTTTTAGAATACCAACGTCTTATTAACCATCAAGCCAAAAGTGACGACATCCGATGGGATCAGCTGAGAAATAATTACTAACGATTGTTCATCTATGTTCCAGGTAATTATTATGGTTAATAGAACTTCCTACCGAAGTACCAAATCCCACACTGACGAACCTGTCGGCTGCCTCTCTTTGTCTGCGTCTCCCCCGGGCGCTATGGTACCTGAAACACTTTGCCACGGAGCGGGGGAAAGAGCCGTAGCAGTCTTCCCCCACACCGGGTCCTCGTTAGAGACGGGTCCAGCGGGCACCAGGGCCTCGTCTCCCGAACATACTCCCGCCCTCCCAGCAGGCCCCCCACATGCCTGTGAAACAGCAGCATCCCCCACATCAATAGAATCAGACTCATGGGGAACGGCAATGGGCCGTTTCCCCGCAACGGACTTACCTTGTCCCTTACTCAGGGTAGGGGAAGGAGACGGTGAACCTCGCTCCGAAGGGGCGACAGGAGAAGCCAAAGGGGAAGCGGCGCCTACCTTCTTAGGAGACTGCTTCGCCGCCTTCTTCCTCTTTGTGGCGTACAGGGCCCACTGGACTTCGGACCAGGATGCACACTATGGACATGTGGCCAAAGGGGAACAAACACTGCCCCTGCACGAGGAGCACAATGTATGAGGATCTACCTCCGGCCTCGAAAACCACACACCACAGGACTTACCAGCCTTAGGCCCGGGGCAACGGCGTTTGGGAATCCATAACGCAAAACACGAAACACCAAGCAACACAAGACACTGGGAAAGGAGGTGGATAAAGGTGGCACAAAGGGATGGGAAACACGAGGGAAACACAAGGTAAACACCAGGGAACCACGTGGTAACACAAAGGGTCGGACGGGATGTGAGAGAGCGGCGAGATGTGAACAGCGC
>NC_090753.1:405490-440490 GCF_036898095.1 Palaemon carinicauda | reverse complement strand
ACATTAATCGTAAGAAATCTTTCATGGAGATGTTATCTCTAGTAACCCAAGTGGAATTACCTAAAATATCTTGATACTCGTTTAGCCTATTGGCAATGATAGCTGCTCTCTCAATAACATTAAGCCAAGTCATAGTGGCTTGATTAAGTGTATTTCTTAATGTTAAAACTACATTCAAGGCTTCCTCACCACCATAGACCGCATGTAGCCTAACTTTGAAACTGTCCCATGTAACTGCCTCTTGAAACGAAACTCCCCTCAAATACGCACTCGCATCTTCTTTAGAAAAGTCTATAAAACTTTTAGCTTCTTGTAATTGTACAAATGGGTCTATAATTTGTTTAGCATTTAAATGGGCGTCAACGGAAGAAATCCACGACTCAACATTCTGAGGTAAGAAGCCGTTGACCCGACCTTGAAAAGGAAGGATAGCTGATCGGGCATTAACTAACGTAACAATGGGAGCTGGGATGGGGTTACTCGGGCTGGGGGTGGGGTTACTTGGGCTGACAGGAGGTGTCATGTTGACTTTAACTTGTTTTTTATCTCTTCGATTCCTTGCAATCCTATCAAAATCTCTATATGAATACAGACGTCCACTGCGTAAATGCATAAATACTATTCAAACAAAGATCATAACATAATCCCCCAATACAATGATACAAATATAAAGATATTTCCCGAGAACTTCTGAAAGAAAACTGAATTAGCACAGAGAGAAAAAAAATTCTCGATGAGAATTTGAAGTTGAATACAGTTTCCTTTAATGAAAGAAAAAGTGAAGATTTACAAACAACTCACCCCAGCAATAATGAACGATTGACTCGTGATAACTACACTTCACTGTCTAAAACTGAAATGAATAAAGAAATGTACTTAGCTTCGGTTTATATGGGCGAAGGGTGATGTCTTCATTTCCTCTCTCTCTCACTGGTTTGTTTCTTCTTATTGATGTTTGGGTGAATGCTTTCGGTCTGATTTCTGTTGAATGTAGTGCTTCCTGGATATGATTCTCGAATGTTTAGTAAACGTTGAATGTCAGTCCTTGGTTTTCTTAAGATGTTGATTGAAGATCCAGTTCCTCAGATTGTATAACATTTATTTGTTGGTATTCAATGTTTTCATTTCTTTGGTGGACGTAGATACTTCGTCAAAATTGTAGATTCATTACTGTTGATTTTCATGATACTAAAGTTGATTTAAGTTGAACGCTGGTTCTTGAAGATCTTTCTCTGGTTCTTAGAGTTTTATTCGCTGCCACCAATTGTTAGCGTGGTACTGTTATAAACACACATTAGGTTTCTAGTCAAATGTCTCTTCAATGTGGTGTAATGTTAGACTTGGTAGGTTACTTCTTCTTCTGAATAAGTCTGAGTAAGTTAACTTTAAAACAGTTTATTTCTTTAAAAACCGTTATTAACATCTCCATCACAGGAGTATAGATGGTTTGGTCGGATGACCGTTCCGTATGACCAGAAAGTGACTAAAATATCCATATTGATGTTAAGGTCTAATTAGTTATCTCAGCACTTAATGATTTAGTGTAAACACAACATTAGTACCGGAAGGTACTTTCATCAGTTTGAGGGACAACTCTTTCTCACGACTTGGTTGTGTTTACTCTTCATGAAAAATGTTACATTGCAATTGAATAGCAGTGTCTTGAGTTTTGCATCCTGCTTATGACTGACTATGGCATTTTTCACACTCGCTCCTAACTTCCATATTGACCTCTTAGGTCATGGATTTAAATATATAATTTTACAAATATATATATATATATATATATATATATATATATATATATATATATATATATATATATATATATATATATATATATATATATATATATATGTAAAGGATTTTGAGCGAAACGAAAAATCTATTTTGGGTGAGATAGCCATGACATCCTGATGGAAGGTTCCTTCAGTAGCTTCCTAGGGTATATTTAACTACAGTGGATATTCCCGGAGACTTAAACTAAAGGTTATCACAGAATTCTAACTTCTGGTGCGAGTACCCTAAAGGTTTCCCTCTAGGATATCGTATATCAACAGGGGACGCATGTATTAACACGCCACATAGCTATCTGCACCCCATATAGAGTTAACACTTCGATATGGAAAGGTGGCTGAGTAACTGAGGAGCCGTTCCAAAGTTACTCTCATCCGTGGCTACTTTTGGTACTCAAGACGTAAACAAACGGACGCCATTGCTAAATGACGTCACGTCCGTCCTCATCCTGAGCTCAGCTTCTACCAATCTCCGCGATACAGTAGGTCCGGGAATGGCCTGAAAGGCTGAACTAGAATAGACGGGAGGGTCCATCAGGACGTCATGGCTATCTCACCCAAAAATAGATTTTTCGCTTCGCTCAAAATCCGTTTTTTGGGCTCAAGCCATGACGTCCTGATGGAAGTGTACCAGAGAATGAATGTATCGTGGATTTTTACCCCTTTTAATCCAAGTGCCAAGGGCTTCAAACAGTATTATAGAACATGTCCTTACCAGAGAGTCTATGGTAAACTAGCTTCCCGCCCCCCTGGCAGGGAAGTCCTGGTGGACAATAGGACATCTCGAAGCGATCATTGAAGAGCTACTCACTCGGTGGAGAGATCACGCTGGACTCGGAGACAAGACAAAGGTTAATATTCAGGTAGGAATATTATCAAGCATAGGTAAGTATATAACATAACTACTATTCCCCCTGGAGGAGAGATCATGCTGGTCTTGGAGACAGGACAAAGGTTAATATTCGAATAGGAATATTATCAAGGCATGAGTGAGTATATAACATAATTACTTATATTATTCTTTCTGATCATCAGGAAAGAGGTAAATGAAACTATAACAATCGTATATTTCTTGATAAGGAATAGGAGCGAAGAGAGACGCACATGGAAATAAAATAGACATTTTATTTTTAGGATTGCAGATCATTATGGCAGTAATTACAATAATGAATATAGAATTTATTTACAATAATAAAGAATAATGTACATAGAAATGAAAGACGGTAATCTTGATTCTGAAAGAAAAATTTTCTTTTTAGAAACACAAGTTCCAGAGAAACGCCAGTCTTTAAAATTCAAAGAAAACACATCATGCCCTAGGGCATGTGGCACTCATGTAAAGTCTATGACATTTCACCTTGGTAAAGAACAGTCTATTGGAAACACTAAGTGTCCATTAAATCACTATGTATCACAATAGGGTCAACACAGGCACCCGTAGAGTTAGAGTCCCAAGTAACTCACTGTTCTATGCAGATTTAAGCAGCAGGTTTCATAACACTACCTGCAGCTACCACAAAATGCTTTACTTCGTGCACTTGTTTTACGTAGTGCTTGAAGAAAACGCGCGATGATTTCCAGCCTGTAAAGCTCTTGAGGCTTTCGAAATCCATACTCTGGAAGAAGTTCAGAGAAGACACGACTTTTCTAGGATCGTGACCTGCGGGTGTACTATCAGGATCCGCTCTGCGAATGAAGTAGGTGATTTTCGCTCTTAGTTGTTTCAGTGACAGGTCGCTGCCCGATGTTTCTTCTTTGAAGAGTTGTCCTCCACCGAAGTCTGAAGTTCTTCGAAGATAGACCTTAAGACTCTCCACTGGGCATAGAGAGACATCTTCCTTCAGGGGGCAGATTCTCCAAGGGCCCCATCTCTTGGTGGGTAGTTCATTCTTAGCGAGAAACGTCGGATCGGGGAAGAGGGTAAGATCTCCTGTCTCGGCGAACAGGATATGACCCTCTTCTCTTGATAATGCCACTATTTCGCTGACTCGGGCTCCCGAGGCGAGACCAAAAGGAAGATAACTTTTTGAGTCAGGTCTTTCAGAGGGCACGAATCGTTGTCCAGGCTAAAAGCAAAATGGAGACCTTGTCCAGGGACCAGGAGATAGGTTTTGGTGGGGGTGCTGGGCGTAGTCTAGCGCATGCCTTTGGCAGTTTATTGAAGATATCGCTGGGCAGATCAATCTGGAAGGTGTATAGGAGTGGTCTAGTCAAAGCCGATTTACAAGTGGAAATCGTGTTGGCCGCTAAGCCTTGTCCATGAAGGTGAATGAAGAAGGACATGCAAAAATCAATGGTGATTTCCGTAGGATTTTTTGCCTTGACGAAGGAGACCCACTTTCTCCAGGAAGATTCGTACTGCCGTCTGGTAGACTCTGTCTTGTACTCCTCGAGGAAGTCTAAACTTTTCTTCGAGATCCCAAACCTTTTTTTTGCGGCTAAGGAGAGAAAATCATGAGATGAAGGTCCCTGACTTTCAGTGATGAAGCGAAGACAGTCGGCTTCTGTACTTGTTGAGAGAAAACTGGGCCCGGTAGGAGGATCAGCGTGGGCTGCAGCTCCAGGACCAGGGGATACCAACTGCCCCGGGGCCACTTGGGAGCCACTAAGGCCGCTGACCCTTTGAAGGTTCTCAGTTTGGAGAGGACTTTCAGCAGAAGGTTGAAAGGAGGGAACAGGTATATCCTGGACCATCTGTTCCAATCCAGTGACATGGCATCCACTGCTTCTGCCTTGGGGTCCTCGTACGGGGCCACATATCCAGGAAGTTGATTGTTGTCGCTCGTCGCGAAGAGATCGATCTGAAGTTCCAGGACTTGGTGAGAGATGAAGGAGAATGATCTTGCGTCTAGAGACCATTCCGACTCTATTGGGCTTGTCCTTGATAGAGCGTCCGCCATCACATTGCGGAATCCGTGTAGGTGAACTGCAGACAGGTGCCATTTCTTCCTTTCTGCCAAACGAAAGATCGGAAGAAGCATCTGATTTATCTGGGGCGATCTCGAGCCCTGACGATTGAGACATCTGACTACCACCGAGTTGTCCAGAGTCAGACGGATGTGGATCGAGGGAGGCGGGGAAAGTTTCTACAGGGTGAGAAGAACCACCATGGCCTCCAAGATGTTGATGTGAAACGTCTTGAATAGGGGAGACCATGTTCCTTGAACCTGTTGTTGGTGGGAGTGACCTCCCCAACCCTCCAGTGAAGCGTCCATGTGGATGTTGATCGATGGAGGCGGGTGTTGAAGAGGGATGGACCTTTTCAGAGCCTTTGCTTCTGACCACGGCTTTAAAAGTAAGCGAAATCTGTTCGGAAGCCGTCTCTTGAGGTCTCTTTGAGCGATGGATGCGAAACGTCTCCAGACTCCCGCGGCATTCTTTAGCTGTGCGCGAAGCACTGGGTTTGTCACAGAGGCGAACTGTAGAGAGCTGAGAACTTGTTCCTGTTGTCGTCTTGAGATCCGTTTGGATTTTAGAAGCCTTCTGACAGACCCTGCTATTTCCTTCCTTTTCTTCTGTGGAATGGAAAGGCGGTGTGACTGAAGGTCCCAATGGATTCCCAACCATTTGAACCTCTGAGCTGGAGAGAGGCGAGATTTCTCGGTGTTTATCTTGAAGCCCAGATGCTCTAGGAGCTGGGTGACTTTGTTGCAGGCTCTCAGACAATCTTCGGGCGATGTCGACCAGACGAGCCTGTCGTCTAGGTAGGCCATCACTTGGACGCCCTGAAGACGTAGCTGTTGGACGATTGCGTCTGCCAGCTTGGTGAAGATCCGTGGAGCCACGTTGAGCCCAAAGGGCATGGCCCTGAAGGCGTAACTTTTCCTTTGGAGTCGAAATCCTAGGTAGGAGGAAGCGTAGTGATTCATTGGAATGTGCCAGTAGGCATCCGCCAGGTCTATGGAAACCGTGTAGGCCCTGTGAGGTAGAAGGGTCCTTATTTGTTGCAGAGTCAGCATCTTGAATTTGTTGTTCGCAATGAACTTGTTGAGGGGGGATAAGTCTAGAATGACTCTGAGTTTGTCTGAGTCTTTCTTGGGAACACAAAAGAGTCTCCCTTGGAACCTGATTGACTTTACCCTCCTGATCACCTTCTTGTTCAAGAGTTCCAGGACATATTCTTCCAGGAGGGGGGTTGACTGTTGGAAGAATTGCTGGAAGGATGGGGGTGGTTGAATCCAGCTCCAGCCCAGTCCCTTCTTGACGATGCTGTGTGCCCAGGGATCGAAGGTCCAACGATCCTGGAATTGGCGGAGTCTTCCTCCCACCAGAAGCACTTCATTGCTTTTGGTGGCCCGGGGGTTTGCCACCTCAGCCGCTAGCTCCCCTTCCTCCTCTGCCTTTGGAGGGACGGCGAGAAGAATCTCTGCCGGAACCTCTGCTTGAGCCCCTACTTCTGGGACGAAAGATAGTAGAGTGTTGCTCATACGCAGGGGTGAAGACCGGTGACTGCGACACCACCGGTTGGGGGACCAACTGAAAGGTCTATTGTGGCTGCTTGGTCACTTGGGGAGTAGCGGGACCCGGAAACTGTCGTCTCTGTTGACGTTGCTGGGGTTTCGGCTTCTGAGTTTTCCTCTTAGGCTGAGGGCCATCGTCCTGAGAGGACTTCCTCCTTCGGGACATGCCCCACTTATGGAGAAGGTTCCTGTTCTCCGTAGCAGCTTTGTCCACTATCTCTTTCACCAAGGTAGACGGGAAGAGATGTTTGCCCCAGATATTGGAGGAAATCAGTCTCCGGGGTTCGTGTTTCACTGTTGCACTGGCGTATACGAATTCTCTACAGGCTCTACGAGCCCTAGCGAAACTGTATAGGTCCTTGGTCACGGTCGCCAGGTGCGACTTAGCAAGGACCATGTAAAAGTCCGGGACTCTGGTATCCCCGGCCATGAGTTCCAGCTGTACCTGATGGGACAAAGAAGCGGCGAGTCTCTCCTTCGTATCCTGTTCCCTACGAAGGAGGTGATCGTTCAGCCGTGGGAGGTCCTCATTGAATTGACGACCAGCTACATCAGGTTCCAGTTTTCCTACCGTGAAGGTCGACTGGACGTCTTTCCAGTGCCTATCATCGGGGGGAAGAGTAATGGAGAAGGGTCTGCACTCCTCCAGTGCAGGGCAAGGCTTCCCTTCCTCTACAGCCTTCATGACCGCTTAGAAAACCTTTTCAATAAAGGGGAAGGTCACAGTAGCTGGCGCAACGAAGGTTGAATGCTTCTTACTCAGCGCCGGCATCTTGGAGTTTGTGAAACCCCGGCTCTTCACTGCCTGAGCTAACATAGCTTGGGCCTTAGCGAGATCGAACACAATCACTTCCTTCGGTTCGGTCTCTTCCTTTGAGGCTGGTTCGGACCTGAGCCGGACGTAACAGTCCGGATAAGCCTCGAAATTCGGGAAGAACTCTACTTCTTCCAACAAAATAGAGCCAACCCTCTCACTAATATAGATCTTGCCAGTTGTGATTGGCATATGCTCGGCATATCTCCGAGGGTTAGCTTCCGAGCAGGTGGGGAGGTCCTTAACCGAAATCTTCTTCGGTTGTTTGAAGCCGACGAGAGTCGTCCGGAATTGCTCCTGAGTCTCGCGCAGCTTCTTGTCCATGAGGGCCTCAAGCATTCTGAAGACCTCTTGAGTGGCCGATGGAAGAGGGTCCGCGGTGGCAGAAGTCGAAGGAACAGGTTCTTGGATGGTGCAGGAGTTGCTGGGGGAGCAGGAGCGACCTCGTTCTCCGAATCAGGGTATTCCACCTGATCTTCCTCATAGTTGAGCTCCTCGCCCATGAGGTTCTTCTCCGTCTCTTCAGACACCTCTGACATACGTTCCACGTTGTCGGAATCAAGATGGCACTCACACATGGACTGTGCCATGACGACGTCGGGTTCGACCACGATCTGAACGGTGGGAATTTGTTCACGAGGGACCACCGAGTCCTTGGATGCTTTCAGAAAAAGCAAAGCCCTCAAGTCTTCATTGGGAAGATAAGGTCCAGTGGCGTTCTTCTGGAAGCCACGCTCCCATTTGCGTAGCTTCTCTCTAGCGATGTCCCTTACCTCCGCAGTAGGAGGATCGTCGAACACCTCAACGAGAAGACTCTTGCAGACTGTACAGTTCTGCGGGTCCCAAAATTTAAGGTCGCCTTTCTTGGCGGTGCAGGGGGCGTGGGTCCGGCACGCCTTGTGCCCATAGAAGTTCGGGCGCTTCACTCCGCAGAAGTTGCTCTCGCACTTCATGTACTCCTCCTGTAAAAGAAAGAGATCATGAGTACATGGAAGGCATAAGAATGACTTACATAACTTTAAAATTAAGGATAACTTAATCTATAATAGCATATTAATGTTCAAGATTGATGAGCGGGAAAGGAAGTAGATAGACACATACTTGTGAATCCCGCCCAGCCGGTTACTGTAACCTTATCCGTAGACAATTCCTTTGGACCCGAGGGTCACAATGAGGGAAATCCGTATGGATGAGCCAAGCTAGGCTTTTAACAGGAATTGTCTGCAGAGTGTACCAGGGTCTGAGACCACTCAGAGCCTTGGGGGAGAGGGGAAAATAGGATAAACCCCTTAGAAAATGTAGGTTCCGGCAATCGACTGCACTGAGATACACAGAATATGCTGGAATTGTTGTAATGTGCAATCAAACAGCATAGCCACTATTTTGGTTGGTATAACAATACCTATATGGAAGTGGTCAGGCTATCTGGCTGCAACATATTGACTGCCGGCATGTTGCCGGCAGCCAGGGAAGGGGTACATGTCCCTTAGCGTCTCATGAGGGGGCGCCGGCAGACCGACTACACACCGGAGGACGGTCCTGCAGGGTGGAAGGCATCAAGGCAGACACACTGAGTAACCGAGATGGATAATACCAAAGGCTGATGGCATGGAGAGCCTTGGATCAATTCTTAAGAGAGATACATATATGGGTGTATACCTAGATTGCCGGCAATCAATGCTGGCATGTGGGCAGCAGACTCCCAAAGTCGGCCGGCTGTTACTAGGTAAATAGAAGGGGTGGGACGTCGGGGGTATGTCGACGGAAGGCAGCAGCCTCCGGCACTCGGTAGGCTGACGTCTTAGAGGAGGATGGCATCTTATGAATGAAGGTCACATGAGGTAGTGGCGGTTATCGCCGGCAGTAGAGACAGCAAGGGACCGACACCAAGATAGAAAGAGAAAAAGGGAAGGAGGGATGGAAGGGGTAAAATCCTATACCCCTCCGGCATCCCTCCGGAGAGAGTGCACTCATGATAGGAGTGGATACTCCTAACATCCAGCGGCAGGGAGCCGGCAGACGGCCGGGGGCCTGAGGTAACCCAAGGGAGGGATAGCGGGCACTCAAAGAGGGGGAATCCCCGCCGGCAGGACCGCCGCCGGCAACCCCCCCCATAGAACGCTATGAAGGGTATGTGTACCAGAGCGACCAGCTCAGCAGGAGAAAAAGGCTACCCCTACCACTCCACCCAAGGGAGGAGTTGTAGGACCAAGGACAGAGGTGTGTAGGCAGGCCTACACCAAAGGGATAGGTGGAGAGGGAGAAGAAGGGGTTTTTCTAAGTGGGGAGACTCTGTATGAGAGCTCCCACCAAGGCAAGGGAGAACGCTCCCTAACCTAGGATAGGTAGCCCAGATCAAGTACAGTACTAATGTAGTGTCCCAAACTATAATAAGACAGAGTCTACCCCCAGAGCTTAACCTAGAGTAGGAGGACTAACTCCTAGGCTAGGAAAGACTGAAAGACACATCGCTAGTTGCAGGGAGGTAGGGGAACCCAACCAAGTGCAACTGGAGGAAGGGCAGGGGCCTTCCTAAGGTCTCAGGCACGACCCTAAGGAGGGTTCATTCCCTTAGGGTAGGCAGAGGAGCGATAAATACTTTGGTTGTAGACGAGATCCCCCTAAATAGAAGGGAAAGCAAGTCTACCCAGAGGGAATTACCTGCAGGCAGGGGGAATAGGGAGCATACAAGGGTTCCTACATTAGGTTAGGAGGGAGTTGATACACAATCAACTCAGTCCCTTATATGGACCCCGAAGGCGAAACCACTTACATCACAGTAAATAGTATGTTTTTGGGCTCAAGCCATGACGTCCTGATGGAAGGTTCCTTCAGTAGCTTCCTTGGGTATATTTAACTAAAGGGATATTCCCAGAGAATTAAACTACAGGTTATCACAGAATTCTAACTTCTGGTGCGAGTACCCTAAAGGTTTCCCTCTAGGATATGGTATATCAACAGGGGACGTATGTATTAACACGCCACATAGCTATCTGCACCCCATATAGAGTTAACACTTCGATATGGAAAGGTGGAGAATAACTGGGGAGCCGTTCCACAGTTACACTCGTCCGTGGCTGCTTTTGGTACTCGAAACGTAAACAAACGGGCGCCATTGCTAAATGACGTCACGTCCGTCCTCATCCTTCAGCCTGTAGCACCTTGCTTTGGTCGGATTTCCCTTTGTGCGATTTTCATCGACTTACATCGCCGTTATGTCGTTACCTTCAGCCTCGCCTTCTTCTGGAAAGTTGAGTACCAGGTCCCAGTATTGTTTGAATAAGCTCTAGCCGTAAAGTAACTTCTACTTTTCGTAAAATATTGTGTTTTGTGGCAGAGCTGTGCCGATCCCGGACGCGTCATTTTATGGCATCGGTGTTCTTTTGCATGCCTTATTTAGCTAGCCAGAACAGCCTTATCAGGCCTCTTAACTAATTGATATTGTTAGTTATTTAGTCTTCATAGCTAAGAATTACTTATATCGTGTTTTAGCGTTCATCTACTCGGTCGTCGTTCGACCTCATACTAGATCGCTAGCTTAGCCCCTAGGCTAGATAGCCTAGCACTTGTGTTCATGCATGATATATACCAGTGATCCTAAGTTAAGTTATGAAGATTGTGGCATTATTAAACATACTGTTAACTGCGATGTAAGTGTTTTCGCCTTCGGGGACCATATAGGGGACCAGTTTGATTGCGTTTCTTTCCAACCTAACCTAAATGTATGAACCTCTATATGCTCCCTAATCCCCTGCCTGCGGGCATTCCCTCTGTGTGGCCATGCTTCCCCTTCTATATAGGGGAATTTTGTCTACAATCAGAGTATTTATCGCTTCTCTGTCTACCCTAAGGGAATGATCCTCCCCTTAGGGTTGCGACCGAGAAATAAGGAACGGCTCTGCCCTTCCTCAGTTGCATCTGGTTGGGTTACTCCTCCCTTCCTGCAACTTGCGATGTGTCTTTCAGCCTACCTAGCCTAGGAGTTAACTCTCTTTCTCTAGGTTAGGCTCTGGGGGCTAGTTCTGTACTTTTATAGTTTGAGACGGTACTCCTGTACCAATCTCATTCTGGTTACCTAACCTAGGTTAGAGAGTGTTCTCCCTCTCCTTGGTGGCCGTTCTTGTACAGAGCCTCCACTACGAAAGACCCCTCTTCTTCTCCCTCCCCACCTATCCCTTTGGTGTAGGCTTGCCTATACACAACTGTCCTTAGTCCTACAACTCCTCCCTTGGGTGGAGTGGTAGGGCTAACTTGTTCTCCTGATGAGCTGGCCGCTCTGGTACACATACCCTTCATAGTGTTCTATGGGGGTAGTCGCCGGCAGCGGTCGGGCTGGCGGGGGTTTCCCCCTCTTGAGTGCCCTCTAACCCTCCCTTGGGTTACCCCAGGCACCTGGCCGACTGCCGGCCCCCTGCCGCCGGATGCTATGAGTAACTACTCCTATCATGAGTGCACTCTCTCCGGAGGGATACCGGAGGGGTATGTGGTCTTACCCCTCCCGTCCTTCCTTACCTTTCTCTCCATCTATCCTGGTGCCGGTCCCTTGCCGCCTCTACTGCCGGCGATACCGCCTTACCTCTGGTGACACTCTTTCAAAAGATACCCTCCCCCTCTAAGACGTCAGCCTTCCGTGTGCCGGAGGCTGCCACCTTCTGTGTGCCGGAGGCTGCCGCCTTCCGTCGGCATACAGCCGACGTCCCACCCCTCCCTTTACCTAGCACAGCTGGCCGTCCTTCGGAGCCGGCCACCGGCATGCCGGCATTGATTGCCGGCGGTCTAGGTATACAACCATATACATATCCATCTTATGAATTGATCCAAGCTCACCAGGCAGTCCTGCCGGCGGTCGCCACAATGGTATTATATTTAGATACTCAATGTGTCTGTCTTGATGCCTTCCACCCTGCTGGACCGGCCACCGGCGTCCCGTCGGTCTGCCGGCACCCTCCGGAGACGTTAAGGGACATGCACCCCTTCTCATACCTAGTCCATGCATGAGTGCCACTTAGATTCCGACAACGTGGAATGTATGTCGGAAGTGTCGGAAGGGACAGAGAGGAACGTCATGGGCGAGGAGCTCGACTATGAGGAAGATCAGGTGGAATACCCTGATTCGGAGCATGAGGTCGCTCCCAATCCTACTCCTGCATCGACTCCTGCACCAGCCGAGGAACCTGTTCCTTCGACTTCTGCCACCCCGGACCCTCTTCAATCAGGCATTCAGGAGGTCTTCAAGATGCTTGAAGCCCTCATGGAAAGAAAACTTCGTGAGACCCACGAGCAATTCAGGTCTACCCTAGTAAGTTTTAAACAACCGAAACGGATTTCGGTTAAGGACCTCCCCTCTTGCTCGGATACTAACCCATGGAGGTATGCCGAGCATATGCCGATTACGACTGGTAAGATCTTCATCAGTGAGAAGGTCGGCTCGATCTTGTTGGAAGAAGTGGAATTCTTCCCGAATTTCGAGGCTTATCCGGACTGTTACGTCCGGCTCAGGTCCGAACCAGCTTCAAAGGAAGAGACCGAACCGAAGGAAGTAATCGTGTTCGATCTTGCGAAGGCCCAGGCTAGGCTAGCCAGTGCGGTGAAGAGTAGGGGTTTCACCAACTCCAAGATGCCGGCGCTCAGCAAGAAGCACCCAACCTTCGTTGCGCCGAACGATGCGACCTTCCCCTTTATAGAAAAGGCCTTCACTGCGGTCTTGAAAGCAGTGGAAGAAGGGAAACCTTGCCCTGTACTGGAGGAGTGCAGACCCTTCTCCCTTACTGTCCCCCCCGATGATAGACACTGGAAATACATGCACGGTGGGGAAGTTAGAGCCTGACGTAGCCGGTCGTCAGTTCAATGAGGACCTCCCAAGGCTAAATGATCACCTCCTTCGTAGGGAACAGGATACGAAGGAGAGGCTTGCCACATCGCTGTCCCTCCAGGTACAGCTCGAACTTATGGCCGGAGACACTAGAATCCCGGACTTCTACATGGTCCTAGCCAAAACACATTTGGCAACGGTGACTAAGGACCTGTACAGCTTCATTAGGGCTCGCAGAACCTGTCGTGAATTTGTGTTTGCCAGCGCGACGGTAAAACACGAACCCCGGAGGCTGATTTCCTCCAATATCTGGGGTAAATATCTCTTTCCCTCTTCCCTGGTGAAAGAGATTGCCGACAAGGCCGCCACGGAGAACAGGAACCTTCTCCACAAGTGGGGCATGTCAAAGAAAAGGAAATCCTCTCAGGACAATGGCCCTCAGCCTAAGAGGAAGTCCCTGAAACCGAAACCCCAGCAACGTCAACAGAGACGGCAGTTTCCGGGTTCCACTACTCCCCAAGTGGCAGCACAGCCACAGCAGACCTTTCAGTTGGTCTCCCAGCTGGTGGTGTCGCAGTCACCGGTCTTTACCCCTGCATTCGAGCAACATGCTACTACCTTTCGTCCCAGAGGTAGGGGCACAAGCAGAGGTTCCGGCAGAGATTCGTCTCGCCGCCCCTCCAGAGGCAGAGGAGGAGGGGGAGCTAGCAGCCGAGGTGGGAAACCCTAGGGACACCTGAAGCAATGAAGTGCTTCCGGGCGGAGGAAGACTCCGCCAATTCCAGGATCGTTGGACCTTCGATCCCTGGGCACACAGCATCGTCAAGAAGGGACTGGGCTGGAGCTGGACGCAACCACCCCCAGCCTTCCAGCAATTCTTCCAACAGTCAACCCCCCTCCTGGAAAAATACGTCCTAGAACTCTTGAACAAGAAAGTGATCAGGAGGGTAAAGTCAACCAGGTTCCAAGGGAGACTATTTTGCGTTCCCAAGAAGGACTCCGACAAACTCAGAGTCATTCTAGACTTATCCCCCCTCAACAAGTTCATTGCGAACAACAAGTTCAAGATGCTGACTCTCCAACAAATAAGGACCCTTCTGCCTCAAGGGGCCTACACGGTCTCCATAGACCTGGCGGATGCCTACTGGCACGTTCCAATGAATCATCACGCTTCCTCCTACCTAGGATTTCGACTCCAAAGGAAAAGTTACGCCTTCAGGGCCATGCCCTTCGGGCTCAACGTGGCTCCACGGATCTTCACCAAGCTGGCAGACGCCATCGTCCAACAGCTCCGCCTTCGCGGCGTCCAAGTGATGGCTTACCTAGACGACTGGCTGGTCTGGGCGACATCGCCCGAAGATTGTGTAAGAGCCTGCAACAAAGTCACCCAGTTCCTAGAATATCTGGGATTCAAGATAAACACCGAGAAATCTCGCCTCTCTCCAGCTCAGAAGTTCCAATGGTTAGGAATCCATTGGGATCTTCAGTCACACTGCCTTTCCATTCCACAGAAGAAAAGGAAGGAAATAGTAGGGTCTGTCAGAAGACTGCTGAAATCCAAACGGATCTCAAGACGACAGCAGGAACAAGTTCTAGGCTCTCTACAGTTCGCCTCTGTGACAAACCCAGTGCTTCGCGCACAGCTAAAGGATGCCGCGGGAGTCTGGAGACGTTCCGCATCCATCGCTCGAAGAGACCTCAAGAGACGGCTCCCAAACAGACTTCGCTTACTATTAAAGCCGTGGTCGGAAGCAAAGGCCCTGAAAAGGTCCATTCCTCTTCAACACCCGCCTCCATCGCTCAACATCCAGACGGACGCTTCACTGGAGGGTTGGGGAGGTCACTCCCACCAACGACAGTTTCAGGGAACATGGTCTCCCCTATTCAAGACGTTTCATATCAACATCTTGGAGGCCCTGGCGGTTCTTCTCACCCTGAAGAAACTCTCCCCGCCTCCCTCGATCCACATCCGTCTGACTCTGGACAACTCGCTGGTAGTCAGATGTCTCAATCGTCAGGGCTCGAGATCGCCCCAGATAAATCAGGTACTTCTTCCAATCTTTCGTCTGGCAGAAAAGAAGAAATGGCACCTGTCTGCAGTTCACCTACAAGGATTCCGCAACGTGACGGCGGACGCTCTATCACGGACAAGCCCAACAGAGTCGGAATGGTCTCTAGACGCAAGATCATTCTCCTTCATCTCCCGCCAAGTCCCGGAACTTCAGATCGATCTCTTCGCGACGAGCGACAACAATCAACTTCCTCGATATGTGGCCCCGTACAAGGACCCCAAGGCAGAAGCGGTGGATGCCATGTCACTGGATTGGAACAGATGGTCCAGGATATACCTGTTCCCTACCCCCAACCTTCTGCTGAAAGTCCTCTCCAAACTGAGAACCTTCAAAGGGACAGCGGCCCTAGTGGCTCCCAAGTGGCCCCGGAGCAATTGGTACCCCCTGGTCCTGGAGCTGCAGCCCACGCTGATCCCCCTCCCAGGCCCAGTTCTCTCTCAGCAAGTACAGAAGTCGACTGTCTTCACTTCATCACTGAAAGTCAGGGATCTTCATCTCATGATTTTCTCTCCCTGGCCGCAAAGAAAAGGTTTGGGATCTCGAAGAAAAATCTAGACTTCCTCGAGGAATACAAGACCGAATCCACACGACGGCAATACGAATCTTCCTGGAGAAAGTGGGTCTCGTTCGTCAAAGCAAAAAACCCTACGGAAATAACCATTGATTTTTGCATGTCCTTCTTCATTCACCTTCATGGACAAGGCTTAGCGGCCAACACGATTTCCACCTGCAAATTGGCTTTGACTAGACCACTACTGTACGCTTTCCAGATTGATCTGCCCAGCGATATCTCCAATAAACTGCCAAAGGCATGCGTTAGACTACGCCCAGCACCTCCGCCAAAACCTATCTCCTGGTCCCTGGACAAGGTGCTCCATTTTGCCTCTAACCTGGACAACGATTCGTGCCCTCTCAAGGACCTGACTCAAAAAGTTATCTTCCTTTTTGCTCTCGCCTCGGGAGCCCGAGTCAGCGAAATAGTGGCATTGTCAAGAGACGAGGGTCATATCCTGTTCGCAGATACAGGAAAACTTACCCTCTTCCCTGATCCGACTATTCTCGCTAAGAATGAACTACCCACCAAGAGATGGGGCCCTTGGAGAATCTGCCCCCTGAAGGAAGATGTCTCTCTATGCCCAGTGGAGAGTCTTAAGGTCTATCTTCGAAGAACTTCAGACTTCGGTGGAGGTCAACTCTTCAAAGGAGAAACATCGGGTAGCGACCTGTCACTGAAACAACTAAGAGCGAAAATCACCTACTTCATTCGCAGAGCAGATCCTGACAGTACACCCGCAGGTCATGATCCTAGAAAAGTCGCGTCTTCTCTGAATTTCTTCCAGAGCATGAATTTCGAAAGCCTCAAGAGCTTCACAGGGTGGAAATCGTCGCGCGTTTTCTTCAAGCACTACGCGAAGCAAGTGCATGAAGTTAAACATTTCGTGGTAGCCGCAGGTAGTGTTATGAAACCTGCCGTTTAACTCTGCAAAGAACAGCGAGTTACTTGGGACTTTAACTCTACGGGTGCCTGTGTTGACCCTTGTGTGATACATAGTGATTTCATGGACACCCTGTGTTTCTAATAGACTGTTCTTATCAAGGTGAAATGTCATAGACTTCACATGAGTGCCACATGCCCTAGGGCATGATGTGTTTTTCTTTGAAAAAGACTGACGTTCCTCCGGAACTTGTGTTTCTAAAAGTGAAATTTCATTCAGATTCAAGATTGAAATCTTTTATTTTCTATGTTCATTATTCTTATTATGGTAAATTAACTTTACACCTTTTATTGCCTTTGTTATCATTATAATCTGCAATCTATGAAATAAAATGTCTATTTTATTACATGTGCGTCTCTCTCCGCTCCTATTATTATTATGAAATACATGATTGTCATAGTTTCATTTACCCCTATCCTTTGGAATGAGAAGAATAATATAAATTACCTGTATTATATACTCACTCATGCTGTGTAATATTCCTACTTGAATACTTACCTTCGTTTTGCCTTCGAGACCAGATTGATCTCTCCTCCATGGAGTGTAGTGATTAATTATCACTTGTTTATACTTGAGAATATTCCTACCCGAACATTAACCTTCTGTCTTGTCTCCGAGTCCTGCACGAACTCTCCGCAGGGTGAGTAGCCCTTCAATGATCACTTCGGATTTTGGTATGATCCGCCGGGACTTCTCTGCCAGGGGGGCAGGAAGCTGGATCCCCACAGAAACTCTAACGAGGACAAATTACATACCTCTATTCGGAGCCCTTGGCACTTACTTTAAAAGGGGAAATTTTCCACGATACATTAATTCTCTGGTACACTTCCATCAGGACGTCATGGCTTGAGCCCAAAAAACGGATTTTGAGCGAAGCGAAAAATCTATTTTTGGGTGAGATAGCCATGTCGTCCTGATGGACCCTCCCGTCTATTCTAGTCCAGCCTTTCAGGCCCTGCCCTGTCCTGCTGTATCATGGAGATTAGCAAGGAGCTGGCCTCAGGATGAGGACGGACGTGACGTCATTTAGCAATGGTGCCCGTTTGTTTACGTTTCGAGTACCAAAAGCAGCCACGGACGAGTGTAACTGTGGAACGGCTCCCCAGTTATTCTCCACCTTTCCATATCGAAGTGTTAACTCTATATGGGGTGCAGATAGCTATGTGGAGTGTTAATACATACGTCCCCTGTTGATATACGATATCCCAGAGGGAAACCTTTAGGGTACTCGCACCAGAAGTTAGAATTCTGTGATAACCTGTAGTTTAATTCTCTGGGAATATCCCTGTAGTTAAATATACCCAAGGAAGCTACTGAAGGAACCTTCCATCAGGACATCATGGCTATCTCACCCAAAAATAGATTTTTCGCTTCGCTCAAAATCCGTTTAATAATGCCACAATCTTCATAACTTAACTTAGGAACACTAATATATATCATGCATGAAAACAAGCACTAGGCTGTCCAGCCTAGGAGCTAAGCTAGCAATCTAGTATGGGGGCGAACAGCGACCGTAGTCTGAAGAGCACTAAAACACGATATAATGATTCCTTAGCTATGAAGACTAAATAACTAATAATATTAATTAGTTAAAGGACCGGAGAAGGCTGTTCTGGCTAACTAAATAAGGCATGCAACGTGAACAGCGACTCCGACATGGCGCATCCGGTATCGGCACAGCTCGGCCCCAAAACACTATATTTTAAGAAAATTAGAAGTTACTTTACGGCCAGAGCCTATTCAAACAATACCGGGACCTGGTACTCAACTTTCCAGAAGAAGGCGAGGCTGAAGGCTGCGACATTACGGCGATGTAAGCAGATAAAGAAGCCACTTGGGAAAAATCCGACTTAGCGTAGAAGCTACAGGCGAAAGGATGAGGGCGGACGTAACGTCATTTAGCAATGGCGCCCGTTTGTTTACGTCTCGAGTACCAAAAGTAGCCACGGATGAGAGTAACTTTGGAACGGCTCCTCAGTTACTCAGCCACCTTTCCATATCGAAGTGTTAACTCTATATGGGGTGCAGATAGCTATGTGGCGTGTTAATACATGTGCCCCCTGTTGATATACGATATCCTAGAGGGAAACCTTTAGGGTACTCGCACCAGAAGTTAGAATTCTGTGATAACCTTTAGTTTAATTCTCTGGGAATATCCACTGTAGTTAAATTTACCATAGGAAGCTACTGAAGGAACCTTCCATCAGGACGTCATGGCTTGAGCCCATATATATATATATATATATATATATATATATATATATATATATATATATATATATATATATATATATATATATATATATATGTGTGTGTGTGTGTGTGTGTGTGTGTGTGTGTGTGGAATACCAAACACAGTTGCTGGAACGTTGGCTTTATTCAGCTTAAAGTTGTGGCAAGGTGTTGGCCAAGCCGGTACAGTGTTAGGGACTCAATGTTGCCAAGCAAGCATACAAACACCAGCATTCACAGTTACCAATTCACACCACATTCACCCCCACTGAGAAGAAGAACATACAGTACAGTACACATCTGCATCATAACAAAACATGAATTCACTGATTTCACACCAACTGGAATTATTCTTACATTGCATTTGCATTACAAGGCTCACCTTATTGGCACTGCAAATTTCATATTCATATTACAAAACTCATGAGTACTTATTTTATTTGATAACTGGGCTCATCTCACATAAAAAAAACACATTGGTAACAATGGGCCCTATAACTACTAATTCATAATGAACACATTGACATAAGGACACTTACCACCCATACTACTCCCACTCATCTAGGACAAAGTCTGAGAGATAGCCTGGAGGGCGCCTAGTGCGACTTGTGCGTTGAGGCGCCTCTGAGGTTGGCGTTTCTGTGGGTGTTCCTCTCGACGGTACCTTTCCCGGGGTGGGCGGTTCTGTGGTTTGTTGCGGTTCGGTGGCGGGCTCCCTCCCCTGGTCTTGTTTTGTATCCACTTGACTTCTTTCCGTTCTCTGGCTGGGGTCTCCAGGTGGGAGGGTGGGTCCTTGATTAATGGGAGTCTTACCATTCTCTCGCATTTTGAAGATATGACGGCTTCCTTTATCGTGACAGGTGTTTGGACTGAATACTTTAGCTGCAGGAGCCAGGTGACGAGTCGACACAGTGGATTCCTTGCCGTCTTGGTGCGCAACACGAACCCATTGTGGGTTGACATGCAGGAGTCTAACTTCCTCGACCTCAGGTTCGTACTTGGATTTCCTAACCGTTTTCTTTAGAAGAGCTTGTTCATTTTCTGTCATCCACGATGGAGCCGCCTGCCCGTATGTTGCTTTCCTGGGGTGCAGGAACATGCGCTCATGCGGTGTTTGGTTCGTAGCAACGCACAGAAGGGACCTCATGCTGTGTAATGCTTGATCCAGGGCAGCCTCCCACACTTCTATAGGGAGGGAGAGAGAAGTGAGAGCTAACCTTACGGTGCGCCACAAAGTTCCATTGGCTCTCTCGGTCTGGCCATTGCCACGGGGGTTATATGCAGACGAGTAGCTTGTAGCCACTCCCCGGTCATGAAGGAACTTTTGGTACTCTGACGACACGAAAGCAGGTCCCCTGTCTGAATGAATGTACTCGGGCAGGCCCCAAACTGAAAAGAGAGTAGACAAACATTTAATGGTGGTACTCGCTGAGGTGTCTTCTGTTGCAAAGGCGAACGGAAATCTGCTGTACTCGTCGATTATGTTGAGAATGTATCTGTTCTTTGTGGTGGACGGCATCGGACCTTTGAAGTTGATAGCCAGACGCTCGAATGGCCTGGTAGCTTTTATCAATGTTCCTGTTTCTTTGGAGAACTTAGGTTTGATCTTAACACAGGTTTGACATTTATGTATGACAGTCCGGGCTTCTTCAATGGTAAAGGGTAAGTTTCTCTGTCTTATGATGTGGGTCATCCTTCTGATTCCTGGATGGCACAGGTGCTCGTGAAGCTGAGTCAGCTCGTCTCCTGAGTACAGGTAAGTGAAGCCACACATCCCGAGGCACGAGAGAGAGCGTCTGCTACTTGGTTCTTTGATCCAGGTCTGTATGTGATGTCGAAGTTGAAACAACTCAGTTCCAGCCTCCACCGCATTATTTTTTCATTCTTGATTTTGCCATGGTTCTTGGCGTCAAACATGAAACGCACCGATTGCTGATCAGTTATGAGTCTAAATTTACGTCCTAGCAGAAAGTGTCGCCATTTCTTGATGGCTTCTACGATAGCACATGCTTCTCGTTCCACTGCCGATTGTTGTTTCTCCGATTCTGAGAGTGAGCAAGAAAAGAAGGCCACTGGTTTTCATTCTTGTGTCAATGAGGCTGCAACGGCGTCAGGAGAGGCGTCTGTTTCGTCTACAAAGACTGCTTCGTCATCTATAGCAGTAAGTGAAGCTCGAGATATTTCATTCTTTAATTCTTCGAGTGCTTGTTCTGCGGATTTGGCTATCGGGAAAGTTTTCACTCCGACTAAAGGTCGAATTTTCTGGGAGAAGTTCGGTACCCACTTCGCATAGTGGGATAAGAGTCCTAACGTTCTTTTGAGACTAGGGGTACTGTCCGGAGGGTTCATCTCCAGCAACGGACGCATTCTCTCCGGGTCAGGTAGGACTTGGTGATCATTCACTACATGGCCCAAAATTGAGATTGATGTTTGAGCATAAACACTTTTCTTGTCATTTATGGTAAGTCTATACTTCAAAGCAGTTTCTTGAAAGCGTTTCAGATTTCTGTCATGTTCTTCACGTGTGTGACCGCAGACCGTGATGTCATCTGTGTAGGCGAACGTACCCTCTAGTTGTTCCTTACCAATAATTTCGTCAAGAACTTGCTGAAAGCAGGTAGCCCCATCGGTTACTCCAAAAGGTAAATGCATGAATTCGAACAGCCTTCCATCCGCTTCGAACGCCGTGAATTTCCAATCAGCCATGTTCAATGGTATTTGATGATATGCTGCCTTCAAGTCTATGGAGCTGAAGTAGCGGTAAGTAGAAATTTTCTCAATCATCTCGGTGATCCCTGGAACAGGATAAGCAATTAGGTTGGTGAATCTGTTTATGGTTTGAGAGTAATCTATGACCAATCTTTTCTTATCACACTGATCGACGACTACCACTTGAGCTCTCCACGAACTGCGACTCGGTGTGATGATGCCCTCCTCTAGCAGCCTTTTTACTTCTTTCTTGATGAACTCGGAGTCCTCTTTGGAATACCTTCTGGATTTCACCTGTATCGGGTGACAGTCGACTGTCAGATTGTCGAAGATGGCTGGCGGTTCAATTTGAGCTGCTATCAGAGCACAAGGTGACTGGATGCTTAGCTCCAAAGGTGGTAGCGTCCCACCAAAGTCTACGCTGACTTGCTTGTGTAACTGTAGGAAGTCATGTCCCAAAACAACTGGAGCCACGCAATCGTCCATCAAGTGCAGACAGAACTCAGGGTATACTCTTCCACTTACAGTTAAATCGTAATTGCAACACTTGTTAAGTTTCATTGTCTGTTTGGCATTAGCCATGGTTATGCTGCAGGCTGAAGAACGAGTCACTGAGTTCATAGCCCTAGCTACTTTGGCATCTATAAAGCTTTTAAATGCTCCAGTGTCGACCAGCCCGTCCAGGGCCTCCCCTCCATTCAGTTCTACAGGTAGGACAGTTTTGTAAACACTTCGTAGTGCAGGGGAAGCTGCAGTCACAGCGGCCCCTGTTAAGGAAGCAGGGATGGACTGTGGGAGGTTGTCTGGGACTATTCCAGCTACAAGATTAGAGTTAGTTGATTTACCATTATTGTTCCATCGTTTTCTTTGCGACTTGCAGACACGAGCATAATGACCTACCTTCTGACAGTTGGAACACAAGGCTTTCTGACCGCTGACGGCGGCAGCACACTCACTTGGATTCAGGGAGTCACTCATTTTGGTCGGAAAACTGTTGGGATCCGTTTTGGGTTTTGCCTGATCATCTATCAATGCTGCCACTGTGGTATTGGTTTCACTTGCATAAGACGCTGAGTGCAGTTGAGCCATTTCCAGTGCACGGGCTTGTTTCACAGCTGTGGATAAGTCCAAGGATAAGTTCTCTAACAGTCTCTGTTGGATTGCATTAGATGCCATACCTGTGATGTATGAATCTCTGATGGCCAGTTCTTCAGCCTGAGCGGCTGTACAATCAGTGAAGCTACATTCCGAGGCCAGAGCTTTGAGGTTATCCAAAAAAGCGTCTAGAGTCTCGCCACTCTGTTGCTTGCAGGTGGCTAATTTGTATCTGGCAAAAACTTCACTTTTCTGTTTCACAAATCTAGCCTTCAACAGGCTTATTGCAGTGGCATATGTGGTGGCACTTTTGATTATCTTAAACAGTTTACAAGATACGTGAGCACAAAGCTAGGCCTACTTATCTGGAATTAAGTCCGGGTTGATGGCCGCACAGAACACCTCGAAGTTATCATACCACATAATCCATTTGTCCTCCGCATTGGCTGATTCTGGGTCCATATCAATCGGGCTTGTCCATGTTGAATATTAAGCTGAATAAATTGTGGAATACCAAACACAGTTGCTGGAACGTTGGCTTTATTCAGCCTAAAGTTGTGGCAAGGTGTTGGCCAAGCCGGTACAGTGTTAGGGACTCAATGTTGCCAAGCAACCATACAAACACCAGCAGTCACAGTTACCAATTCACACCACTATATATATATATATATATATATATATATATATATATATATATATATATATATATATATATATATATATATATGTCAAAAATTGACATTTATTCCCCTTGAATAAAATTAATCTTAGTTTTACGAGTATTTGTTTCTAAGGTATTTCCCAGTTTCTATGAATATATGTTTAAATGTGATTATTTTGCTCCACAGAAATAGTTTTATTATATTAACTATATCAATGAGTTTGTATGAATTAGTATAATAATATTTAAAGTAATAAGCTACCTTTCTTGCAAATTTTATCCATCTAGATCAGATAAGATGACTTATCATCCCATTGTTGTCAAACTTCTTCTTGTGGAGATTATATATAGGCTATATTGTTTGATTATTGTAAGGGCACATGCCAGTAATTTAAACTTGCCTTCTGGACGAAACCCCTTTTCTTTGTATGTTGGGTTGCAATTAAATCACTTGATGTTTGTTACGTAACCCTTGCAAATTTGTAAATGTGACATCATTGTACTCCTCCCGAGTTCTCTTCCAGGGTGGAAATGTGACGCGGGCGGGCTTCTACCAGCGGACTTCAAAAGGCAAGTACTTAGAAGATATTCTCCTGTATCCGACCACCATCATCACCTCGTGAACCATCGCATTGTTGCAGCAATGTTCTTATAAGAATACTCTGTAACCCCGTTTGACGTTTGTTTAATTTTTATCAAGTAACGTAAATTTTTGTTCATTTGTGGTAATGTTAATGTTCGCTAAAGAACGTAACTCTGATGATTTTTGTTTGTGTACTATAAATATTAAATATATGTCAAACTTTTTAATTGAGTCTTTGTGAACCCGTGTGGCATCACCCCCAAAAGAATCGGTGCAGGAAATATAGTTTGAATCAAAGGTAAACGGCAGTTGTCTCTTAAGTAAGTTTGTTTCTCAGTTCTGTAACTTGGCCTCGTGCAAAGCTGGTGCACGAGGGTTTACAGTTCAAAGAAATTTATCATATGTGGTTGTAAATTCCCCAGTGTTTCACCACATTCTGGTCCTTCGAACGAACCGGATGCCATAACGATTCACAAAGAATTTTTTTGGATGTTAAAGATAAATTGCGATAAAGTTCACGTGGTTGATGGTCGGCGTCAAAGTCATTCTAGTATAGCTGGCACGTGTCCAAAGTTATTTGGTGAGCAGGGTAAGGTATTGAATTACTTGGAGTGTTTACCAAGTAATCTGTTTTATGGAACATTATTTGTTCGTTAATTACTCTGCGAAGAAATTTTGTTAAATTTCATTGCCATTTTTTTTAACTTAGGTTTCGTGACCAGATGTATTTAAAAGCACGTGGTCAAATTGCCTAGCATTTAGTGCTTGTTATATTTGAATCAGGGTTAGATAATTTGCCATATATTTTCTAATATTTGTTCAAGTTTGTTATTGATTCATTAACGAGGTAATGGAGTCCAAGATTAAGGTAGTTATTGAAGGGGAAATTATTTCCTTACAAGATTTGCTCAACGAGTCAGGTAGCTGCATAGGTGATACCGATACACCAAAATCGACTCTTGTAATGTATGAACGTTGTCTTACTGAGGGACTACGACGTTTTGAAGATTGTTGGTCACAGAATGTGACGATTATTTCACAGGATAGTGAATATGACAAGTTATGCAGAAGTTATAGAGCAATAACTAGATGTGTAAGGAAAGCTATTGCTGCTACTCAGCAAACTATGAGCGAGATTGACGCTAGAGATAGAAATCAACGGCCCGTTATGCCTCCTCCTTCGGCTCCCGTTAATCCTCTCCCTCCCCCTAAACTCCCAGAAATTAAGATACCTGAATTTAGCGGTGGGGAAGAACAATGGCTTGCATTTTGGGATATAATCAACAGTTTGGTTCACGATCGTAGGGATATTTCCGATGTAATTAAGTTTTCTAAACTCAGAGCCATAGAAGGTTTGCCTGTCACTAATGCCAATTATTCAGTAGCTATTCAGACCCTTAAGGAGAAGTATGATAATACGGAAAACTTGAAACGTAGACTCATGTCCAAATTAACACATTTAGTCCCTCCCAGTCATTCAATAGAGGATTTGAACACTTTTAAATTGGATTATGGAAAAATTATTTTACAGATGAAAACATTGAATTTAGATGTAGAAGCCATGAACCCCATTTTCTCTAGTATAATATGCGAGAAATTATTACCTGAAACGCGTAAGGCTATAGCTGATAAACATAATAGTATGTCTCTTGATTTAAAGCAAATTTCCTCAGGTTTGAAATATGTTTGTGAATTGATGGAATTTTGTCACGAAGGTGAGAATTCTAATAAAAGAAAACGGGATCAGGGCAACTATTCTAAACTAATTCCCTCAAATGTGCCTAACGTGCAGAGAGCACAACCAAGTAACAGTAAACCTAGTAATAGTAGTCCTTACAATAATTGTGTGTTTTGCTCATTGAACCATGCTTTTCGCGATTGTAAGACTTTCAAATCCGTTGATAGTAGAAGGGACAGAGTTAAATGTTTAAGATTGTGTTTTGCTTGCCTCAAAGGAGGTAATTTATTCTCTGAATGTAGGAATAAGCCTAAATGTAATATATGTGATGGTCCTCATTACCCGATGATTTGTAAGAACACAGAAAACCCTGTAAATCCTGCTTCACCAAAGTTGAGTGTAAATAGTACTAATGTTAGTAAATCAAATGTTAACTTTGGGTGTTCTCTTAAGGATCCCAAAGGTGCTGTTAGTCAATCAAATGTTAATGGGAATTCTCATAAGGATCCCAAAGGTACTGTTAGTAAAGGTGATTCCCCAGTAGTTATGACTGCTTCTTTGGGAATTGATCATTCTCAGAATAATAAGATTTTTGTTTCGACTGCTCTTCCTACTGCTAGCGTAATTGTGTCAGGCAATGGACATCGTTCCTTTGAGAGAGCACTCTTTGATTCTGGTGCGCAAAGAACGTTTATTGCAACGGAATTAGCCCATAAGCTTAATCTATCGTCCATAGCAACGGTAGCCTTAAAGGTAAAACCATTTGGCAGTGATGCCATGGAAGTTGATTGTGATATAGTAAGAGTTGTAGTGAGACTAGGTAAAATTCGTATTGTCATTAATGCCATTTCATTCGATAGAGTTAATTCCAGAATTTATTCTCCAGGATTATGTAAGTCAGCTGCGTTCTTGACGAGTAAAGGCATAAAATTAGCAGATAATGATTTAAATTCAGATGAAGTAAATGGTATAGAATTAGTCATTGGGGCTGATTATTATGGAAAATTTATTCAGAACAGTCAAATTTGCTCTGGAATACAGATATTGAATAGTTCTGGTGGTGCACTAATTTTTGGACCCCCTCCTAGTTGGTCTTATGACGACGTAGAATCTAATGAGATTACTACATCAAATGTATGTTGTTCCAGAATAGAAGTAGAGGAAATTCCTATTAATTCTTGTTGTGAAGTTAGAAGATTATGGGACTTAGAAAGTGTTGGTATTCGTCAATCTGAAATTAGTCCTGAAGAAAGAGAATCAGTTAAGTGTTTTAAGGATAAAGTTAAAAGGGTTGACAATAAATATGAAGTGTCCTTACCATTTAAAGACGAAAGTAGACTGCCTGTTAACTATAGAATAGCCATTGGTCAATTAAATTCCTTGTTACATAGATTTGAATCTGACCCCTCCTTGTATGCTAAATATGATAAGATTATCAAAGATTACGTTCAGTCTGGGTTTATAGAATTAATTCCTGCAGGTTCCCCTGTAAGGACACCGCTCCCTTTGTCATCCAGAAAATCAACAAACTTTTTATTTATTTGAATTTTCCTTTCGCCACACCGTAGTTTCCCATGTATATGTATTCCGCTCTATCAGAGCTACATTTTGACATATGTATCATTTCATTACATGTTTCTGTTAACTCATAATTCGTATATTTGTAAGTGTAAGAAAACACATATATTTTGGCGGGCAATTTAATCTGATTTGGCGCCAGCGCCATCCTACCTTTCCGTCCGCACCTTGTAATATACTCCCATGCACATTTGAATAAAGTATCAGTTGATCTTGGTGACGCTTGTCTCACTGTCCTTACAACTGGTGACCCCGGAGTTGAAAGTAGCATCAGCGGTTTTGGCTTTGCCATTAACGGACTTATTACGGCCGTGCTACCTTCTCTATACTCCGTTACCTTAGGCGTGAGCCTGCCTTTGGTTCTCCCACACTTCGGTGCATGTAAGGCAGTAGGATGAGCTTAACCGACATATCAACTTCCCACCTCTTCGCCGACTCGTCGTCTGGCCACGATGCAGGAAGCAACACGCCCATCGCACCCAACGGCCTCGCCTCCACGCCCAAAGTCAAACTGCCGCCCTTTTCTCAACACAACACCGCTTCCTGGTTCCTGAGAGCAGACGTACTCTCCCGCGTCGCTAGACTCAGCGATTCCTGCGCCAAGGCTGACATCGTTCTCACCTCCATACCTGAAGAGGTATTCGACAAGATTTCCCCATGGCTCGCCGCCCAGGCCGGCCAAGTTTCATACGACGACCTGAGAACGAAACTCATCGGTATCTACTCCCTCTCCGTCTCAGCAAGGGCGCAGAAAGTCCTGGACCTCGCCGGCAAGCCCATGGGTGACACCTCTCCTGTTGAGGCGTGGGACGAGTTATCCGGCCTGCTTATGCTCCCTGAAACAGACAGCAACGGCCGACGACGTGAGATTAGCTTATCTCGCGAGATCTTTCTTCGACGCCTACCACAGGACGTAAGGGCCCAATTGACAGACGCCGACACGCTCCCGATGAACGAACTCCTGTCGAAGGCTCAGAAGCTCCACGTGGCCTCCAAAGCATCTCGCCTCGGAGCATCATCGTCAACACCGCCTTCGTTCTCCTCCTTCAGCAGCTGCTCTTCCATAGACTCCTCGGCAACGGCCCCTGAGGACGACGAGATCAACGTTCTATCAAGAAAGAAACCACCGCAACTAACGCGACCGAACCCTAGGACTAACCCAGCATGGTGCTTCTACCACTAACAGTTCGGCAGCAACGCCAAGAAATGTAGAGCACCATGCAGTTTCCCTAGAAGACGATGCCAGAGGCATCCACCTGCCGCCATCGCAGCCGCAGTTAACCAAAACAAGAATGGTTTCTATATCCTCGATACCATTTCCAACCGTAGACTCATGGTAGACACCGGCGCAATGCAGTCAACGTTCCCACCTTCCAAGTCCGACCTAGACCGTGGTCCCGACAAAAACGCTTCCTCACTCATCGCCGCCAACGGATCTCCCATACGGTGCTTTGGGATCAAGACCCTCAAGATATCTATCATGGGCTGTTCGTATTCTTGGCCCTTCGCTATCGCTGACGTCAATCGCCCCCTCCTCGGTGTGGATTTCCTCGCCCACCACGGACTCCTCGTCGATGTCGCTAACAAACGTCTCGTCGACACGGGAACCTGCCAGTCCCGCGCCCTAGAACACGGCCCTGCAACAATGTCCGTATCCGCCATAACGACGCACCCCTACGCCGACCTCCTACAAGAATTTCCCGAGGTTTTCAAGCCCGAGCTCCGACACTCGCCAGGTTCCCCGTCCAAGCATGGGATCTACCACCATATCACAACGACAGGACCTCCCACTCACGCCACATTCCGCCGCCTCCCGCCCCAGAAACTGAAGGATGCCAAACGCACCTTCGAGGACATGGAACGCATGGGTATCTGTAAGAAAGCATCGAGCCCCTGGGCATCACCCCTACACATGGTAAAAAAGCCGGACGGGTCCTGGAGACCTTGCGGCGACTACAAGCGCCTCAACCTCATCACAACGCCCGATCACTACCCGCTGCCCAACATGCAGGACCTATCGAACACGTTGCACGGCGCGAAGTATTTTACCAAGATGGACCTCCTCAAGTCTTACTTCCAGGTCCCCGTATTTCCGGAAGACATCCCGAAAACTGCCATTGTAACGCCGTTTGGATCCTACACCTTCGCATACTCAACCTTCGGTCTACGCAACGCTGGGGCGACCTTCCAACGACTAATGGATAGCATTCTGGGTGACCTACCTTTCTGTGTCTGCTACGTCGACGACATCCTGATATTCTCGAAAATCAAGGAGGAACACCGGAGGCACGTCCGCACCGTCCTCAAACGCCTACAGGAGAACGGCCTGGTCGTACGTTTCGACAAATGCACGTTCGGTGCGGAAGGAGTGGATTTCCTTGGTCACCGCGTATCCTCATGCGGGGTAAAACCCATGACAACCAAGGTCGATGCCATCAGAAAGTTCCCGATACCTACGACCATCCGCCAACTTCAGGAGTTCCTGGGGATGGTCAATTACTACAGGCGCTTCATCCCCAACATCGCACAAACCCTGTCACCCCTCGACAACGTCCTGAAAGGAAAAGCAAAAAAACTCGAGTGGGGTTTGCCCCAGGAACAGGCATTCGCCCGGACGAAGGATGCCCTCGCGAATGCCACCACCCTGGCTCATTTCAACGACAACGCGCCCCTGCGACTAACGACCAACGCCAGCAACGTTGCCTGTGGGGCTGTGCTGGAGCAACTCGTCGATGGTTCTCCTCGACCGCTGGCATTCTTCAGCAAGAAATTGAAACCCGCCGAAACAAGATACAGCACCTTCGATAGGGAACTCCTCGCCGTCTACCTCGCCGTCCGCCACTTCAGGCACATCTTGGAGGGCACTCCCTTCACAATCGCGACGGACCATCAACCCCTCGTACACGCTTTCACGAAATCGACAGACGCATGTTCCTCCCGACAACAACGTCATCTCACATCAATCGCCGAATTCGAGTGCACCATACGTTACGTACCAGGAAAGAAAAACCCAGTCGCTGACGCCCTTTCAAGGATTGAAATTGACGCAATCCACCTGGGAATCGACTACGCCAATCTCGCAACCGAACAACGCACCGACTGAGAAGCACAGGATCACCTGACGGGGCCATCCGCGCTCAAGATAAGTGCGATTCCCCTCGGACCAGCAGGAGTAACTATTCTTTGCGACATCAGCACCGACCGCCCACGTCCCTGGATACCAGCCTCCTGCAGAAGGAAAATATTCGATATCATCCATGGACTTTCACACCCCTCAGGACGCACCACCGCTCGCCTTCTGTCTGAAAAGTTCGTCTGGTCAGGGATAAAAAAGGACGCCCGGGAATGGGCGAAGTCATTCATCAACTGCCAGTCAAGCAAAGTCAGCCGTCACACCGAATCGGGG
The DNA here is from genome assembly GCF_036898095.1 of Palaemon carinicauda. Taxonomy (NCBI): domain Eukaryota; kingdom Metazoa; phylum Arthropoda; class Malacostraca; order Decapoda; family Palaemonidae; genus Palaemon; species Palaemon carinicauda. Next base: position 410,098 of record NC_090753.1, on the reverse strand, counting down.
GTAGGCGATTTTCCCCAGCCAAAAAGACGTTTCGGTCACATACACATCGACGTCGTGGGACCATTGCCCCCTTCTGGATCTGCTCGCTACCTGATTACAATCATCGATCGCTCCACGAGGTGGTTGGGGGCATCGCCGATGACCGAAGCTACGACTCAAGCATGCGCCGAAGCCCTCCTGTCAAGCTGGGTGAGCAGGTTTGGCGTTCCTGACGACATCACGACAGACAGAGGCCCCGCTTTCCTCTCAGAAATATGGCTCGCTTTGGCGAACCTGATGGGGACGACGCTCCACAGCACCACGGCATACAACCCCGCAGCAAACAGCATGGTCGAAAGAACTCACTGCGCCCTCAAGGCGTCCCTGATGGCGAGCTGCACCGACGGGGACTGGAAATCACGACTTCCTTGGGTACTCCTCGGCCTTCGCACCGCCCCTCGCGCAGACGGCGAACCTTCGCCCGCCGAAAAGGTTTACGGGGAGGCGCTCGCAGTTCCTGGCGAATTCTTTCCCTCATCAACCGACGACACGCAGCTAGATCACCTAAGGGACATCGCCAGGAAGTTCAGGCCATGTCTCAAAACTTACCAGGACAGAACCAAGCACTTCAAGCCAAAAAACCTGGATGACTGCGGGTACGTTTTCGTCCGTGTCGACGCTCATCGACAACCACTAACTAGACCTTATCGAGGCCCCTACCGGGTAATTAAGAAGACAACGAAAGCCTTCCTTCTCGACGTCTATGGCCAAGAGGACTGGGTCTCAATAGACCGCGTGAAACCAGCGTTTCTCGAAGGAAGCGACACCGCCTCTGCCGGACCTGGCAGATCCAGAGTTCCACCTCAAAACAAGTCGCCCAACGAAAGAAAAATCATCAAACGACGACAAGAGGAAGAGATCCTTACACCAGCCACCGGCGTGCCCCTCCGTTCTAAAACAAGAGGAACCCTCCGACGCCCGAAAAGATACGAAGATTGATCATCAGCCCTCTACGCCACCCGATGTCTTGGGGGGGGAGTACTTGTAAGGACACCGCTCCCTTCGTCGTCCAGAAAATCAACAAACTGTTTATTTATTTGAATTTTCCTTTCGCCACACCGTGGTTTCCCATGTATATGTATTCAGCTCTATCAGAGCTACATTTTGACATACGTATCATTTCATTACATGTTTCTGTTAACTCATAATTCGTATATTTGTAAGTGTAAGAAAACACATATATTTTGGCGGGCAATTCAATCTGATTAGGCGCCAGCGCCATCCTACCTTTCCGTCCGCACCTTGTAATATACTCCCATGCACATTTGAATAAAGTATCAGTTGATCTTGGTGACCCTTGTCTCACTGTCCTTACACCCCTATTATCGGGCATTATTTACCCTATCATGCTGTATTGAAGGATTCCGAAACTACTCCCATTCGAATAGTTTTTAATGCTTCTTCAAAGACTAAAGGAGAACTTTCCTTAAATGATTGTTTATTAACTGGCCCCTCATTAACTACTAAACTTTTCGATACCCTGTTGAGTTTCCGTACAAACCCAGTAGCTGTGATTTCAGATATCAGTAAAGCCTTTTTAAGGATAGGCATTTCACCTAATTGTCGTGATTATTGCAGATTTCTATGGATAACTGATCCCTCAGATTTGAAGTCAACTGTAACTTACAGGTTTTGTGTAGTTTGTTTTGGAGCTACGTGCTCACCCTTTCTCTTGCAGCAAACCCTCTTGCATCATTTATCTTTACATGATAATCCTCTTGCATCATCTCTGATGAAGAATTTCTATGTAGATAATTTTAGTAAAACTTACAAGGATGTGTCAGTCTTGATGGATGAGTATCCAGTAATAAGTGAGATTCTTGAAGACGCTAATATGCCTCTACAAGAATGGGTCAGTAATGATTCAGAGTTCAACAGAACCATAGACGTTAGCAAAGAAAGAGTAAACGTTTTGGGTTTAGAGTGGTATCTAGCACAAGATGAGATGTCACTAAAGGAAGTAAATTGTGAGTATAAAGGACCTTTAACCAAACGAAAGGTTTTATCAGTAGTAGCTCTGATGTTTGATCCTCTAGGATTATTGTCACCAATACAGGTGAGAGGTAAATATTTTCTGAAATGTTTGTGGAGTAACTACGGGTGGGATGACCCTTTGCCAGAATCATTATGTTCAAGGTTTGAAGAAATTTGTAAGTGTTTTAGAAATGTAGAAAGTTTAAGGTTTCCTAGGTTTGTTGTACATCCTGAATGTTCCCACTTACATGTATTTTGTGTTGCCTCTAACAAGGCATATGGAGCTGCTGCCTATGTGACTGATTCCAAGAGAAGTGTAAGCAATTTACTGGTCAGTAAGTGTAAAGTGGCACCAAACCCTAAACAGACTATTCCGCGTTTGGAATTGACAGCCTTGTCCTTGGGTGCGAAACTTGCTGGAAGATTAATGCAGAATGAGGATTTAAGATTGAGTTCTTGCACTCTCTGGAGTGACTCCATGGTTTCTATTTGTTGGGTGAAGAACAATAATAGTAAAATTCCCTATGTACGAAACAGAGTCACTGAAATTAATGAGTTCAAGTTTCCCCTACGGTATACCCCCTCTAAGGATAATCCAGCTGATATTTTATCCAGAGGTAGTAATAGTAAAGATTTATCGCAAAATTCCTTGTGGTGGAATGGTCCAAAATGGCTTTTAACTGGTGATTACCCCTAATCTTTAGCTACAGAAACTGTGCATGTTGATGAAATTCTTTCAGAACCTAAGTTTGTACAACCTCCAGCCCCATTAATTGACATCCCACGTTACAGTAATTTAAGTAAACTTAAACGTATCATGAGGTCAATTTTGCTCTTCCTTAGTAAGTGCAGTAAAGGTTCCAAGTTTGTTGTTAACGAAATGAAGGCACTTGTCCTCCTTGAACAGAAGCAACACTTTTCTACTACCAGAATGTACCTCTGTGATAAGAATTCACATGGAGTGTCCATGAATATTAAGAATTTGTGTAATCAGTTAAACTTATTTGTTGATGAGGAAGACCTAATAAGGTCTCAGGGTCGCATGAAAAACGCTTCCATGTCTTATGATACTCAGTGCCCAATGTTATTGCCTTCCAGAAGTTATTCAACAGTATTGATAGTCGAACATTTGCATAGACATAATCACCATTGTGGTGTCAATTCTGTACTGGTATTGTTGAGAGAAACCTTTTGGGTACCTAAAGCACGTCAAGTAATCAAATCGATTCTGTCAAAGTGTGTTTTGTGTCAGAAGTTAACTAAAAAACAGTTGTGTTTGCCTCCTTCCCCACCATTACCCACAGAACGAGTGAGATATGATAGACCGTTCCAATTAATAGGAGTTGATTATACTGGTGCTATTAATATTTTTGATCATGAGACTGGTTTGGAGGAGAAGGTCTTTGTGTGTCTATTTACCTGTACTACGACCAGGGCAGTTCATTTTGAATTGACTCATTCCATGACTGTTTCAGATTTCCTACTGGCTTTTCGACGCTTTGTAGCATATCATTCTCTGCCGAATCTGATTATATCTGACAATGGTCGGAATTTTGTTGGATTTAATAATTTCCTGAAAGAAATTATGGAGGAACCAGAGGTAAGGTCATACCTTGAAGGAAATGGTGTTAATTGGAAGTTCATTACACCGCGAGCCCCCTTGTCTGGAGGCTTTTATGAACGTCTTGTTGGCGTTCTAAAAGGATGTTTGTCCAAGGCTTTGTATCACAAACGTGTATCCTTTGAAGAGCTGAGAACTCTACTTGTTGAGTTTCAAGCTGTGATAAATTCTCGACCACTGACTTCTCTCCTCTGATAGAGATTGTGAGGCTTTGACTCCCTCCATGTTACTTTATGGGAGAAATGTTTATATTTCCCCTCTTAACAATTTAGCAAATGATGACCCAGATTTCACGAGTTCAAGTGATCTTAGAGCACAATATTTGAGACTATCATCAGTGCTAAGGAAATTTTAGAACTCTTGGAAAAGAGACTATTTAGTGTCCTTGAGAGAGAGACATAATAACTCTAGTAATAATCTCTCTGCAAATGTGAAAGTTGGGGACATAGTGATGGTAGACTTAGAAGATCATCTGGGTAAAGGCTATAGATCCCTCCTCTCCTTGGGTAAGGTAACCCAGCTGTTTCCGTCGTCTGATGGTGTGATTAGGTCTATAGAAGTGAAAGTGAATAATAAAATATACATGAGATCAATCACAAAGATCGTACTTCTGGAGGTACCTGAGAGGGAATTTGCTAGTGTTGAAACTTAGGAGCCAGATAGTGTGCCTCTGAATGATGCGAGACCTCGGCGTGCAGCAGCAATCCGTTGTGATCAAGAGAGAAAGGATTTAATTTCTATGGATGTACTTTAAGTGTATGTTTTGATTTAGAATTTTGGGTACAGTTGCATTATTTCTAATTATGATTCTTCTTGGGGGAGAATGTCAAAAATTGACATTTATTCCCCTTGAATAAAATTAATCTTAGTTTTACGAGTATTTGTTTCTAAGGTATTTCCCAGTTTCTATGAATATATGTTTAAATGTGATTATTTTGCTCCACAGAAATAGTTTTATTATATTAACTATTGTG
>NC_090753.1:307990-400490 GCF_036898095.1 Palaemon carinicauda | reverse complement strand
AAAGAAACCGCACTTGTAATGCAGAATGCCTCACCAGGTCAAAGTTTACAACGGGAAAGGCATTGGAACAAAGGGTATGAAAAGACCGCTAATAGGGATAAAGGAAGTGGGGGGGGGGGGTAGGGAGATATCTGCATAGGCCTAGGGTGGTGATTGGTTAAGGGAAAAACAAAGAACTCTAGCGGGTAAACATGAATGAACTAAATACGGAAACTAGACCAGAGAAAGGATTTATAAGACACAGAGGAGAGAAAAAGAAATAACCAACAAAAATAAATAAAAACAATATAGGAAGGTAAAATGGAATGAACGGTAAATAATATTGAATGGGAATATAAAATGAGATGATCATACCGAGAATTAACTGGATAAAAAAACTAGTCCAGAGTAAGTATTAATGTGCAACCAGGAAGAGATAAAGAAATAACAAAACAAATAAACCCAATATAGGAAGGTAAAATGGAATGAATGATAAATAATATTGAATGGGAATATAAAATGAGAAAATAACACGGTAATAAAAAGAGTAATTAGGGAGAGGAAACTCCTGCGCAGGGGGGTGATATATGCGCAGGTCGGAAACTGGTGCGAACGAACGTACGTACAAATGGGAAAGGAAATAACCAAACAAATAAACCCAATATAGGAAGGTAAAATGGAATGTATGATAAATAATATTGAATGGGAATATAAAATGAGAAAATGATACGGTAATAAAAAGAGTAATTTGGGAGAGAAACTCCTGCGCAGGGGGGTTATATATGCGCAGGTCGGAAACTGGTGTGAACGAACGTACGTAAAAATGGGTGCTAATGTTAGCATGGAATGCTAACATTTGATCTACATCAGGTATGGAATGCTAACATTTAAACTACATCAGGCGTTGGCAGCACTGGTTACTGTATTACTACAAGAAATAACCTTTGAAACGGCTCCTCCCAAATATATCCAGTTATACTGTTTTGTATTTTCCTACGGTTATAATACATACAAGAAACGGATTTTGAGCGAAGCGAAAAATCTATTTTTGGGTGAGATAGCCATGGCGTCCTGATGGAAGGTTCCTTTTTGGTAGCTTCCTTGGGTATATCACTACTAAATATTCCCAGAGAATTTAACCACAGGTTATCACAGAATTCTAACTTCTGGAGCGAGTATCCTAAAGGTTTCCCTTTTAAGACATCGTATATCAACAGGGGACGCATGTATTAACGCGCCACATAGCTATCTACACCCCAAACAGAGTTAACACTTCGGTGTGTAGGGGCGGAGAATAGCTGGGGAGCCGTTCCACAGCTAATCTCGTTCGTGGCTACTTTTGGTACTCAAGACGTAAACAAACGGGCGCCATTGCTAAATTACGTCACGTCCGTCCTCATCCTGAAGCCAGTTGCTTGCCGATCGCCATGATACAGCAGAGCAGGGTGGGACCTGAAAAACTGGACGAAGTAGCAGGGAGGGTCCATCAGGACGCCATGGCTATCTCACCCAAAAATAGATTTTTCGCTTCGCTCAAAATCCGTTTTTTGGGCTCAAGCCATGGTGTCCTGATGGAAGAATACCAGAGAATCAATGTATCGTGGTAGATTTTCCCCTATTTGAGTAAGTGCCAAGGGCTTTGAACAGGGTAGCATAGTAATCTTAATAGAAGAACCGTAGGGAAGAGACCTTCCTGCCCCCCTGGCAGTGAAGTTCCCACGGGCCATGTCGAGATCAAAGTGGTTATCGAAGGGCTACTCACCTTGCTAGAAGAACCTGAAGAACTTGGAGACAAGACTGAATGGTTGGCATTCGTATAGGAACATTCTCAAGGGCAGACAAGTGGTGGTTAGGCACTGTATGTTAAGGGAGAATTGTCTGGTCTCTAAGGTATGAAGAGAGTAAGTATTCGTATTGGAATATTACATTGCACAGGTGAATATATAATAAGGGTTGAGACCTTAGTATCTTCATCAACCATGAGAGGAAGGGGATAATAAAACTATGACAGACATGTATTTCATAGTATAAGTAGGAGTGGATTGAGATGCACAAATAATAAAATAAAATTTTATTTCACAATTGCAGAGAAGATTAATGAATTGCAATATATGTAAAGTTAATTTACAACAAATTATAATGTACATAGTAATGAAAGACTTGCTCTTGAATCTGAAAGAGAATTTCAAATTTATTAGTAGGCACTCGTTCTCGAGGAACGTCAGTCTTTAAAATAAAACACATCATGCTCTAGGCATGCGGCACTCATGTGACGACTATGACATTTCACCTGGGATAAGAACAGTTATATGAAAAGCACTAAGTGTTTTCGACATCACTACGTATCACTCGAGGGTCAACATAGGCACCCGAAGAGTTAGAGTCCCAAGTAACTCACTGTTCTATGCAGAGTTAGGTGCAGGTTTCATAACACTACCTGCGGCTACCACAAAATGTTTGACTTCGTGCACTTGTTTCGCATAATGTTTGAAGAAAACACGCGAGGATTTCCAGCCTGTGAAACTCTTAAGGCTTTCGAAATCCATACTCTGAAAGAAATTCAGAGACGATGCAACTTTTCTAGGATCGTGACCGGCGGGTGTACTGTCAGGATCCGCTCTGCGAATGAAGTAGGTGATTTTCGCTCTTAGTTGTTTCAGTGACAGGTCGCTGCCCGATGTTTCTCCTTTGAAGAGTTGGCCTCCACCAAAGTCCGAAGTTCTGCGAAGATAGACCTTGAGGCTCTCTACTGGGCATAGAGACGCATCTTCTTTCAGGGGGCATATTCTCCAAGGGCCCCATCTTTTGGTGGGTAATTCGTTTTTGGCGAGAAACGTCGGATCCGGGAAGAGGGTAAGGTCTCCTGAGTCAGTAAACAGGATATGACCCTCTTCTCTTGATAATGCCACTATTTTGCTGACTCGGGCTCCTGAAGCAAGAGCAAAAAGAAATATAACTTTCTGAGTCAGATCCTTGAGAGGGCATGAATCATTATCCAAGTTGGAGGCGAAATGGAGCACCTTGTCCAAAGACCAGGAGATCGGTTTCGGTGGGGGTGCTGGGCGTAGACGAGCGCATGCTTTCGGCAGTTTATTGAAGATGTCGCTGGACAGATCAATCTGGAAGGCATACAGCAGTGGTCTAATCAAGGCCGATTTGCAAGTAGAAATCGTGTTGGCTGCCAAGCCCTGTCCATGAAGGTGAATAAAGAAGGACATGCAGAAATCGATGGTGATTTCCGTAGGATTTTTTGCCTTGGCGAATGAGACCCATTTTCTCCAAGATGATTTGTATTGCCGTCTTGTGGATTCGGTCTTGTATTCCTCGAGGAAGTCTAGACTTTTCTTTGAGATCCCAAACCTTTTCTTCACGGCTAGGGAGAGAAAATCATGATGAAGGTCCTTGATTTTCGATGATGAAGCGAAGACAGTCGACTTCTGTACTTGCTGGGAGAGAACTGGGCCTGGGAGAGGGATCAGCGTGGGCTGCAGCTCCAGGACCAGGGGGTACCAGTTGCTCCGGGGCCACTTGGGAGCCACTAGGGCCGCTGTCCCTTTGAAGGTTCTCAGCTTGGAGAGGACTTTCAGCAGAAGGTTGGTGGGAGGGAACAGGTAGATCTTGGACCATCTGTTCCAGTCCAGTGACATGGCGTCCACTGCCTCTGCCTTGGGGTCCTCGTACGGGGCCACATATCGAGGAAGTTGATTGTTGTCGCTCATTGCGAAGAGATCGATCTGAAGTTCCAGGACTTGGTGAGAGATGAAGGAGAATGATCTTGCGTCTAGAGACCATTCCGACTCTATCGGGCTTGTCCGGGATAGAGCGTCCACCGTCACATTGCGGAATCCTTGTAGGTGAACTGCAGACAGGTGCCACTTCTTCCTCTCTGCCAGACGGAAGATTGTCAGAAGCACCTGATTTATCTGGGGCGATCTTGAGCCTTGGCGATTGAGACATCGAACTACCACCGAGTTGTCTAGGGTTAGACGAATATGGATCGAGGGAGGCGGGGAGAGCTTCTTCAGTGTTAGAAGGACCGCAATGGCCTCCAAGATGTTGATGTGAAACGTCTTGAATAGGGGAGACCATGTGCCTTGAGCCTGTTTTTGGTGGGAGTGACCTCCCCAACATGTTGAGTGATGGAGGTGGGTGTTGAAGAGGGATGGACCTTTTCAGGGCCGTCGCTTCCGACCACGGCTTGAGGAGAAGCCGAAGTCTGTTTGGGAGCCGTCTCTTGAGGTCTCTTCGAGCGATGGATGCAGAACGTCTCCAGACTCCCGCGGCATCCTTTAGCTGTGCACAAAGCACTAGGTTTGTCACTGAGGCAAACTGTAGAGAGCCTAGAACTCGTTCCTGCTGACGTCTTGAGATCCGTTTGGATTTCAGCAGTCGCTTGACAGACCCTGCTATTTCCTTCCTTTTCTTCTGGGAAATGGAAAGGCGGTGTGACTGAAGGTTCCACTGGATTCCTAACCATTGGAACTTCTGAGCTGGAGAGAGGCGAGATTTCTTCGCGTTTATCTTGAATCCCAGGTGTTCTAGGAACTGGGTGACTTTGCTGTAGGATTTTAAGCAATCCTCGGGCGATGGAGCCCAGACTAGCCAGTCATCGAGGTAGGCCATCACCTGGACGTCTCGGAGGCGGAGCTGTTGTACTATGGCGTCCGCCAGCTTTGTGAAGATCCGAGGGGCCACGTTAAGGCCGAAGGGCATGGCCCTGAAGGCGTAGCTTTTTCTTTGGAGTCGAAATCCTAGGTAGGAGGAAGCGTGATGGTTCATTGGAACGTGCCAGTAGGCATCCGCCAGGTCTATGGAGACCGTGTAAGAACCTCGAGGCAGAAGGGTCCTTATCTGTTGAAGAGTCAGCATCTTGAACCTGTTGTTCGCTATGAACTTGTTGAGGGGGGATAAGTCTAGAATGACTCTAAGCTTGTCGGAGTCTTTCTTGAGGACGCAAAACAGTCTCCCTTGGAACCTGGTTGACTTTACCCTCCTTATCACCTTCTTGTTCAAGAGATCTAGGACATATTCTTCTAGAAGGGGGGTTGATTGTTGGAAGAATTGCTGGAAGGTTGGGGGTGGTTGAGTCCAACTCCAGCCTAGACCCTTCTTGACGATGCTGTGTGCCCAGGGATCGAAGGTCCAACGATCCTGGAATTGGCGGAGTCTTCCTCCCACCGGAAGCACTTCATTGCTTCTGGTGTCCCGAGGGCTTACTGCCTCGGCCGCTAGCTCCCTTTCCTCCTCTGCCTCTGGAGGGACGGCGAGATGCGTCTCTGCCTGCACCTCTGCTTGAGCCTCTACCTTTGGGACGAAAGGTAGTTGTCTGTTGCTCAAAGGCAGGGGTGAAAACCGGTGACTGGGACAAAACCGGTTGGGTGACCAGCTGAAAGGTCTGTTGTGGCTGAGCAGCCACTTGGGGAGTAGCGGGTCCCGGAAACTGCTGTCTCTGTTGACGTTGCTGGGGTTTTGGCTTGGAGGATTTCCTCTTAGGTTGAGGGCCATCGTCCTGAGAGGATTTCCTCTTTTTCGACATGCCCCACTTGTTGAGAAGGTTCCTATTCTCAGTGGCGGCCTTGTCGGTGATCTCTTTCACAAGGTCGGAGGGAAAGAGGTGCTTACCCCAGATGTTGGAGGAAATCAGCCTCCGGGGTTCGTGTCTCACTGTGGCACTTGAGAACACAAATTCACGACAGGCTCTCAAAGCCTTCATGAAATTGTACAGGTCCTTTACCAGAGTCGCCATGTGCGATTTGGCGAGTACCATGTAGTGGTCGGGGACTCTGGTGTCACCAGCCATGACGTCAAGCTGTACTTGGAGGAACATGGATGCTGCGAGCCTTTCCTTCGTGTCTTGTTCCCGACGAAGGAGATGGTCATTAAGTTTCGGGAGGTCTTCATTAAACTGACGTCCAGCCACGTCAGGATCTAGTTTTTCCACCACGAAGGTATGCTGGATATCCTTCCAGTGTCGAGCGTCGGGGGGAGTCACCATGGAGAAGGGTCTGCACTCCTCCAGTGCAGGACAGGGCTTCCCTTCTTCCACTGTCTTGTGACACGCAGTGAAGGCCTTTTCCGTAAAGGGAAGGACTGCGTCGTCGGGTACGACGTAGGTAGGGTGCTTCTTGCTCAGCGCCGGAAGCTTTGAGCAGGTAAAGCCCCTACTTTTAACAGCGTTGGCCAACATAGCCTGGGCCTTCGGGAGATCGAAAACTATTACCTCCTTAGGTTCGGTCTCCTCTTTAGAGGCAGGTTCGGATCGAAGCCGGACGTAACAGTCCGGGTAAGCCTCAAAGCTCGGGAAGAACTCCACTTCTTCCAGGGCAACCGAGCCGATCTTCTCGCTGATGAAGATCCTGCCCGTTGCGATGATCATATGCTCAGCATACCTCCAGGGGTTGGCGTGTGAGCATATCGGGAGGTCCTTAACCGAAATCTTCTTCGGTTCTTTGGAACCTCCCATGGACCTGATGTACTCGTGTGTCACTTGAAGCTTCTGGTCCATAAGGGCTTCTATCATACGGAACATCTCCTGGGCGGATGGGATGGGGTCCCGGGTAGCGGAGGTAGACGGAAGAGACACTTCCGTCGGTGTAGGAGTAGGGGCGGGGGTGGAAGGCGGAGCGACCTCCTGCTCCGACTCGATGTAATCCACCTGGTCCTCTTCATCGTCCGCGTCTTGGGCCATGAGGGTCCTCTCCGTGTTCTCCGAAATATCCGACATACGTTCCTCGTTGTCGGCATCCAGGTGACACTCGTGCATGGACTGGGCCATGACAACATCGGGTTCCACCGATATCTGGACGGTAGGGATCTGATCCTTGGGGACCACAGAATCTGGGGATCCCTTTGGGAACAATAAGGCCCTCATGTCTTCAGTGGCAAGGTACGGTCCAGTGGCGTTCTTCTGGAAGCCACGCACCCATTTGCGTAGCTTCTCTCGAGAAGCGTCCCTAACCTCCGCTGAGGGAGGATTGTTGAACGCATCGACCAGGCGGTCCTGGCAGACCGTACAGTTCTGCGGGTTCCAGAACTTTAGATCCCCTTTCTTGTTGGCACAAGGGGCGTGGGTCCTACACGCCGTGTGTCCATAAAAGTGCGGGCGCTTCACTGCACAGAAGCTGTGGTCGCACTTCAGTTGCTCCTCCTGTAAGAGAAAGAGAACATGAGTATGGGGGAGTCATAAGGATGACTCTTAAACTAAAGTTAAATATTAACTGGTTAATTTTAACTTAACATTAAGTGTGATGCACAGAGAATGGGCAGAAAGAAGGAGATAGATACATACTCCGTGTAACCCGCCCGGCTGGTTACCGTGACCTTCATCCATAGACAATCTGCTGTGACCGAAGGCACAGGATAGAATTCAACATGGAATGCCCGTAGGGCAGTGGGAATTCTATTGGAAATTGTCAAGGATATAAGGCTAGGACTGAGGCCACTCAGACTCTAGAATTGGGAACTAGAAGATCCCATAGGGTAACGGTTTCCGGCAACCAGCCGTGCTAAGATACACACAGCATGCTGGAAATCTGTGATATGCAAGAAGACAGCATGGTTACTAATAGAACGGTAAGATAATACCAATCCATTTACGTAATCAAGTCATCTGGTTGCGATGTAGGGCTATCAACATCAGATGATAGCTAGTAGAAGGGGGTGCAAGTCGTCTTGACGCCTCCGGAAGGCTCCGGCAGACCGCCGGCACGCCGGAGGCCGCTCCAGCAGAGTTTCTGGCATTAACCCTGGATAGGTACGATGGGTCGTTCGCGACCCCGAGCGTCAAAAAAAAACAGGTTTTTCTCACGTGACTCACCCCCGTGACTGAATTTGTGGGTGATCGACCTGCAGGAGGTGTCTCCCCTACATGCTCTAGTAGTGTCCAGATGTGCATTGCTGTAGCTGTACTCCTTCCCCGATTTCTGAGACGCGTCGGGGTCGAGCGCGACCGAGTTTACCCTTCTAAGGTAGTTTGCATAATTATCAAAGTTATTACGTATTATGAAATTGTCGTAGAATGGTGCAACTTGTATAGGTTATCAGTTGTGGAAAGTCTTGGTGGATTGTTTGGCTACCATGTGCATGATTTTTTTTTTAGTTAAAATGTCGTTCATCACCACGAGGACCATTTTACCGCGAGTGCCCCTTTTTCATTTTTTTTCATTTTTTTGCCAAGTCATTTTTCAGTAAGATATTGCCAAATAGTGTCGTAAAACTTTTGCTTGTTTAGTGTTGGAAAGTGTGTCTAGATGATCTGGCTACCCATGCATGACTTTGTTTTTGTCAGATACGACGTAGTTATTGGTATATTGGGTATTTAACTGCGGTTACCAATTTCTGTTTTTTTTTCAATATTTGTAAAAATTACTACGTAGTAAGGAATTGCCGTATATTATTCATTTTTTTTTTTCATGTTTATGTGTTAGAAAGTGTGCCTTGATGGTTGGGCTAACACGTGCATGTCTTTTTTTTTATCTGAGATGCCGTATATTAGAATGTCAGGCATTTTACCGCGAGTACCCCTTTTTCATTTTTTTTCATTTTTTTGCCAAGTCATTTTTCCGTAAGATATTGCGAAATAGTGTCGTAAAACTTTTGCTCTTTTAGTATTGGAAAGTGTGTCTAGATGATCTGGCTACCCATGCGTGATTTTGTTTTTGTCAGATACGACGTAGTTATTGGTATACAGTATTGGGTATTTAACTGCGGTTGCCAATTTCTGTTTTTTTTCAATATTTGTAAAAATTTACTACGTAGTAAGGAATTGCCGTATATTATTCATTTTTTTTTTCATGTTTATATGTTAGAAAGTGTGCCTTGATGGTTGGGCTAACACGTGCATGTCTTTTTTTTTATCTGAGATGCCGTATATTAGAATGTTGGGCATTTTTCCGCGAGTGCCCCTTTTTATTTGTTTTGCATTTTTTTGCTTAGTCATGTTACCGTAAGGAATTGGCAAGTAGTGTCGCAAAACTTATATTTTTATAGTGTTAGAAAGTGTTTCTAGATGATCTGGCTACCCATGCCTATTTTTTTTTAGCCAGATATGGCGTATATATAAGTATGTGTTCGATTTTCCTGTGATTGCCATTTTTTCGTTTTTTCCCATTTCTTTCAAAATTACTACGTACTAAGGAACTATCACAGAGTAATGATTCATTTATATGTTTATTTGTCGGAAAATGTGCCTTGATGGTTTGCCTAGCACGTGGCTGAAATTTCTTTTTTCTGAAATGCAGTATATTAGAATGGCCATTTTTCCACGAGTGCCCCTTTTTATTTGTTTTGCATTTTTTTGCTTAGTCATGTTACCGTAAGGAATTGGCAAGTAGTGTCGCAAAACTTATAATTTTATAGTGTTGGAAAGTGTTTCTAGATGATCTGGCTACCCATGCCTATCTTTTTTTTTTAGCCAGATATGGCGTATATATAGGTATGTGTTCGATTTTCCTGTGATTGCCATTTTTTCGTTTTTTCCCATTTCTTTCAAAATTACTACGTACTAAGGAACTATCACAGAGCAATGATTCATTTAGATGTTTATTTGTCGGAAAATGTGCCTTGATGGTTTGCCTAGCACGTGGCTAAATTTTTTTTTTCTGAAATGCCGTATATTAGAATGTTAGCCATTTTTCCGCGAGTGCCCCTTTCTATTTGTTTTGCATTTTTTCGCTTAGTCATGTTACCGTAAGGAATTGGCAAGTAGTGTCGCAAAACTTATATTTTTATAGTGTTGGAAAGTGTTTCTAGATGATCTGGCTACCCATGCCTATCTTTTTTTTAGCCAGATATGGCGTATATATAGGTATGTGTTCGATTTTCCGGTGATTGCCATTTTTTCGTTTTTTCCCAATTCTTTCAAAATTACTACGTACTAAGGAACTATCACAGAGTAATGATTCCTCTAGATGTTTATTTGTCGGAAAATTTTGTTTACTTTTTTTTTGATTGAATATCATCAAATTTTTTTAGCTAAAATATTATATTGTTTTACATTTTTTTTTTTTCGATTTTATTTCCCTTCAAAAAAATTTTTTGGGTCAGAATTTTAATTTTATAGTCGTAAAATAATCGACAATTATCCAGCAACCCACCATACAATTTTTATGCATATCCAATAATAATTAGATTAGTAAATAACACCTTGAAATTGACATACCCTTCCTACATTTCAAGTGGCAGATTAGGGAGTCTGAGTCAGTGTGGTTGGCGGCCATTTTGTGGACATATCCAAAGCGTAAGCTGGCCTATCTATATATATTCTTGTTCCCTATAGAATTTGTCATATTTTGGTATATTTTTACCTGCATAAATATCATATTATATATTAAATATATGTATTTTTTTACGAAATTTCTAAGTACTCAAAAAATTACCTTTAGATATGGCCCCCTATATAAATGTAATTTACAAAATAATGAAGATTTTTTTACATATTTCTATTTTAGGATAACATATGTTTATTCCCTAAAAAAATTAGCCACTTCCTATTTCATTTGGGTACCCAAAAAAATTCATGAAATTTGGACAAATTTTTTTGGCCAAAAAAAGTTACCCTTTTTTTCTCATTTCAGATCTTCACCTCCATGGGTCTAACTTCATCCAAAATACATCAAGATGTGTCCTAAACATTCAAGAATCAATTCCTAAAAGGATTTGTGTATATATGTATAAACTTTTTCTTTATGAATTTTTATGTCAGGTCTTTTTTTTTCTACTTAATTTTTTAAAATATTTATAATAAATAGTTTTTCTGCAGATGAGTAGTATTTATCTTTACAGTTGTTTTAAGCATTCATTGAAGTTTTTTTTGGCAAAAGAAAAAAGGAGGTTACTGCAAAAACTGATTTTTCAAGAATTTTTTTTGGCGTCGGGGTCGTTCGCGTCCGAGTATACCCTTAAAGGGGTGTCCGAGGAGCGTACCTATCCAGGGTTAAGGAAGACAATATATAAGTCAAGAGTAATACCAGGGTGGCGGCCGCCGGCACAGCGGCGGCACGCCGGTAGGGAGCGGAGGCTCCGGCAGCCGGAGGTAGCCGGCTTGGTGACAGGGACAAGGATGGTTATAGCAGAACCGGAGTGGATGCCGGCACTTCGGGGGCCGGCCGGTGGACAGACGACTGAGGCTATGAGGAAGGAGGGAAGCCCATCGGCTAGGCGCCGGCGGCAGGCGGCAATCCCCCGGCACGCGGGGGACTGGCGGCGCAGAGGGTAAGGGGTAAGTCACCAAGGTAGGAGGTGGGTATCACCGACAGTAGAGGCGGCAAGGGACCGGCACCAGGATAGAGAAAGAGACAGAAGGTCCAAGACATCCCACCTGAGTGGGTGTACCCATGATAGAGGCTAGCCCTATCACCCAGAAGCGGGGGCCGCAGAGGACCGGGAGCTAAGGGAGCCCAAGGGAGGGCAGGGAACACCCAAGAGGGGGGAGAACCCCTTAGACAGAACACATCTAGTGGCTTACCCCATAGGACACTATGAAGGGTATATGTACCAGAGCGGACTGCACACAGGAGCTCAAGGTAGCCCTACCACTCCACCCTAGGGAGGAGTTGTAGGACAGGGGACAGATGGGTATAGACTAACCTGAGCATAGGCTAGGCCATACAAGAGATAGGTGGGGAGGGGAGAAGAGAAGGGTCTTCTGTGGAGGGGGTTCTGTACCAGAGCGGCCACCAAGGAAGGGAGGACACTCCTTAGCCTAAGGTAAGGCAGCCTGACTGAAAACGGTGCATGGGTATCGTTTCAGCAAGGTACAGAACTAACCCCTCCAAAACCTAACCTAGAGCAGGGATGTCACACCCTGAACTAGGAAGGTTGGAAGACGTATCGCTATTGCAGGAAAGGTCGGAGACCTAGCCCCAGCAATAGAGGAAGGACTAGCCGTTCCTCATTCTCGGACGCAACCCTAAGGGGGGATCATTCCCTTAGGGAGGACAGAGAAGCGATATAATACTCTGATATGAGCTTGATCCCCTTACGTGGTAGGGGAAGCAAGGCTACACAGAGGGGGTGCCCTAAGGCAGGGGATGAAGGAAGCATATAGGGGTCCTACTTGTAGGTTAGGTTAGAAAGACACACTATCTAACCTGTCCCTTATATGGTCCCTGAAGGCGAAAACACTTGCATCACAGTCAATAGTATTGTAAAATAATGCCACTATCTTCATAAATAAACCTAGGATCACTGATAAATATCATGCATGAACACTGATATAGGCGCTCTGGCCTAGGGGCTATACTAGCCAACTGGTATGGGGTCAGTTGATGACCGATAAAAAAGCGTCAAAACACGATATAAAAGTTCCTAGCTATGAAGACCAAATAACTAATAGTATCGATTAGTTAATAAGGCCGGAAAACGCTGTTGAGGCTATCTAAATAAGGCATGCATAACAACAGCGACGCCATAAAATGGCCGGTCCAGTTGAGGCACAGCTCTGCCACAAAACATCAAATATCTTGAAAAGTAAAAGTTACTTTACGGTCAGAGCTTATTTAAACAATACTGGAACCTTGTACTCAACTTTCCAGAAGAAGGCGAGGCCGAAGGTAGCGACATAGCGAAGATGCAAGCTGATGAAAATACACAAGGGAAAATCCGTCTTAGCAAGGCAAGCTACTAGAAGAAGGATGAGGACGGACGTGACGTCATTTAGCAATGGCGCCCGTTTGTTTACGTCTCGAGTACCAAAAGTAGCCACGAACGAGATTAGCTGTGGAACGGCTCCCCAGCTATTCTCCGCCCCTACACACCGAAGTGTTAACTCTGTTTGGGGTGTAGATAGCTATGTGGCGTGTTAATACATGCGTCCCCTGTTGATATACGATGTCTTAAAAGGGAAACCTTTAGGATACTCACTCCAGAAGTTAGAATTCTGTGATAACCTGTGGTTAAATTCTATGGGAATATTTAGTAGTGATATACCCAAGGAAGCTACCAAAAAGGAACCTTCCATCAGGACGCCATGGCTTGAGCCCAAAAAGGAAATGTATAGAGAAGAAAAGGAGTGATTCACGGTTATATATCGGTTCCCCAGTATGTTTTCCCCACCCAAAACCCCGAGTTCCCAAAGGGGTCCCCCATTATCGGAGGATATAGATGTATATATATTTCTGAAACTATTTATTTGCGACGGGAACGAGTGTTATTTTCGAAGGGAGCGTAATTTTTCCTATAAGAAAAAGTAGTTGGAATCCTAGGTTACATTGCCATGTAATACACTACAATGAAACCGTTAATTTTAAGATGTATGCCCATCGCACAGTCCATTGCTAATTAATAATTTTAAATATTAATTTTAAGCAAGCCAGAATAGGTAGGATTGTTGTATATATAAACTCCCTTAGAGCAGCAAGATTTCTCTAAAGTATTTAGTACAAAATCCTGCCTCCTCTGCACTCCTTGCAACAATATATTGACCTATCCTGAAGTCCCGATATAGCACCCCCAATGGATTACCGCGCGCATCATGACCGTCACTTGTTTGGCAAGGTGAAGCCAGGTGATCTCCTCGACCTTAGTGTCGAGCCCATTCAATTAGAAGACGCCCTGGCCTACTGACCTGCCTGGTCAGTGAATCCGTGCACCTCTGGCTCACCCCCTTCCCCCTCTTCCAAAACGTGACTCCAAGGAGTCCTGTGGCTGCCGGCTGGAGATAGTGAAGGGGTGGAACCTGGGAACCATATTACCACAAAAAAGGATTCTTGGGGTGGGCCAGAAAAGAGTGCAAAGTGCAACCAGGTCAACAGCTATCACGGGCATAGGACTAATCTTCAAAGGAGTGCAGGTACTACATCAATGGCCATAGTTATTCCCCCATTATTTAGCTTAGACTAATTTTAACTTGATAGGGAACCTGGCTTTTACGCTATTCGGACTGTGTGCAGTGGGATTGTGTGTAAATATTTTTCGGTTATCATTTCTGGTTTGAGACTAGCATAGTCTCTGGGGTCACGTGGGCCACGTGCCAGACCCCATTTTGATTTTTGATTGTTGCAGACCACGTGTCTAACCCATCATTTTTATTATTTTGAATTACTTTTAATTTGCATTCCTTTTATTATTCCATTTTTGTGTTGTTAAGATGTCCGTTTTCTTTTAATGTAAATTTGTGAATAAATCAATATTAGGTTAATTAAACCTCTTTAGCATTTTTTGCTCCCTCATTTATTTAATGTGTAAACTGGGAATATTTAAAGAGTAAAACCTAAGTAAGTCTATAGGTGGTAACAGCGAGGAACTTTGCATTAATATATTTGCTTCGAAGGTAAAGATCCTTATCTTTAAACTTTTAAACTACTTTACATCACTGCTCCCATTTTGGATTTTGTCTAATTACATTAACGTAAAATACCTGTCCAGCATCTCATTGGGGTAGCTGGGACGGAGCCGGAACAGAGCCTGAGAATGAGATGACTATAGATATGACAAAGCTAGAGTAGGTCATAAATTATTGCTAATTCTACGTGTGGAGTTCTCCGGCCTCTGGACAGTAAATTTCCCTTTTGTATTTAAGAGTGATGGTTCATGAATTGTGACAGTAAAGTTTTAGCAGGGTGTTTGTGCCCCGAGAGTAAGAGCTCATATCCTCCCCTGTTGAACTTTATGTAACTGTTATAAGGAGACTTTCCCGGACTAAGTTCCCACTCAGAACATAACATAAAAAATTCTCCACACACATATATATATATATATATATGTGTATATATATATATATATATGTATGTATGTATGTATGTATGTGTATATATATATATAGATATATATATATATATATATGTATGTATATATATATATATATATACATACATACATACATACATACATACATACATACATACGTACATACATACATACATATATATATATATATATAGTGTGTATATATATATATATATATGTATGTATATATATATATATATATGTATGTATATATATATATATATATATATTTCTGGGCTCCGACCTGTGCCGCCCAGTGAAATGCTCCTTTAGCACCATTTCTAAGGTATATAACTGCTAAATAATACCAGAGAAAAAACTGCATAGGAATGCTAGGTGTGAGCCCAGCTCGCTCACCTGAAAGGTGTCGGTATAAGTAATACGGGCGTAAAAATCACATGCAGAGGTCTCGTACCAATTAGATATCTCCTCGTCAACATCCCCCAAACCAAGTCCACCACAGACCGTCGCTACCAACAAGCCCACCCACGCCAATGACGTCACTCCTCATTTAGCATCGCTCTTGTTAATTGCTGTGATTTTTTCGCTGTGCTTTTTTGGATTTTTACACCCTTTCTGCTCATGATGTCGGACTCTCAAGCTTCCTCATCGAAGTTAAGTACCAGACTTATGTTTTCTGAGCTTTCGGAGGTAGCATTTACCTTACTTTTAGTGTTTTACATGAGTATTTGTTTCACTATTGTTGTCGGCCCCGCGACGCGGCAGCCATTTTAGTTCTTGCTACCTCCTGGCCCGTTCTTAACGATTTACATTTGGTCTTCCATACTATTTGTTATTCGTTTTGAACCTTGCGCTTTTACCGATGCTTGAGCAGTTATTTTACTATTATTGTTATCACCATGGTCATCCCATGCCGTGTTAGGTTATAGCGGCGCACCTCTCGGTCAGTACCGTGAAGACGCCTTGTGCTGATATTTTAAGATTAGTTCTCTTACCACGATTCCATGGAATCGCTGTTATTTTAGAGTTTAGTCATTATCTGAGGGGGACTCTTGATCGACAGTGTTTTATGTTTAGTTTACCATTCGATTTGTTCCGTTCGGTGTTATGTTGGCACCCCTGTCCAGCCCTGGTCCTCCCTGTACTGGCAGGCACGCCCTTGCATTGTTTGTTTTCACTGCCTTTCTTGCGTCCCCCTCTCTCTCTCCATGAGAGGATTCTCATTTATTGTATCAGCTTATCTTGCATGCCTTAACCTAGTTATTTTATTCCGTGTTGTGATCATTCGTTATGTTAGTGTCTCGCGATCTGGTCGGACAGGTTGGTACTCCTGTCCTTGCTCGGCCTCTCGCGATCGCCCCATATCCAGCTGCGGCTCTTGGCTCCTCCCACTCCCTGATCTCGAGTATGCCTCCCCATACTCCTCTTCCCCTCTGTGGCTCCTCCCACTACCTGAGCCTGAGTATGACAACGCATACACCCCATCCCCCCTGGGAATACCTGCCGTCTCTTAGAGACCTGGAGTCAGCTGTTTGGGTTCTCGGCCGATCCCTCTCGTCCGTTCTCTCCGACCTCTCCCCTCCCATCCCTCCCCGGGATACCGTTTGACTCCTTGCCTAGATCTGTTCCACTTGCGAGTTATTCACTTCCTTCCGCCACAGCCGGATTCCCGCCCTCTTCGATTGGCCATCAGTAGAACGGGAGTTTTGGTTATTCCTTTGGTTGTGAGCTCTCTGTTCATTCCCCATGCGGGATATTATATAGTTTTATTGAGTGTTTATTACTTAAGGTTCCTTTTAGTAGGGAATTCGCCCCCTTCTACCCCGGTAGGTCCGGTGCTTGTCTCCCTCACTCAGTTGTCTCTCCAAAGCCAACGGAATCATGTTATGTTAACCTTGTATCTCTACGTGTTCACTCTCTGATGCCTAAGGGATCTTATCTCCCTTACCCTTACCCGGAATGATCTCACCATACACGGAATCCCCTTATTATTTATTATTAAGTTAATCATTAACTATATGGTTAATTCTAATTATAAGTTAACTTAATTCTTACCTTTTCTCCCGGCCCCGCCGGGAGAACATTATATAGTATCCTAATGCTAACGTTTCTTATCGTTTACTTTAGTCCCGGCACACCCGGGATCCCCGTAGGATACCGAATTACCTATGATACTTATGTATCCCTTTTATTACAGGTGGTTCGCTGTATGATGACAGCCTGTGCGGCCGTTCTACAGCAAGCTTGCGGACATGATGTGTGTAGGTCACACGCCCACTGTTCGGTCCACGTCGGCTACTTAACTGTCTGGCATCCTGACAACTCTGTAGTCTGCTACAACCTTGTCTCCACCCTCACTTCGGACTCAGTAAGTGTTCCTACCATTATTATATGTTATAGCTTTTCTTTAACCAATTTCGGAATTTACCTGCTATCCGGTTATATTCTAATTTTAATTATTCATAGGAGATTCCGACGACGCATGCATTCGGTTTATTCACCTTCTCGGTGTTCCCTACCTCTCCTTCCTTAGTAACGGTACCTTCTCTTTCAGAGTTCACTGTCTGCCAAGTCTACAGCCTTGGCGCGACTCAAGGTATGGGTCGGCGGGTTCGCCTGCAACGTCAAGGCCCGGCACCCCTACGTTCTCTCTGAGATGTGCAACCTCCTTTACCCAAACGCCAACCATTCAGCGGCTGTTCCTAAGGAGCTGGCAGATCCTATCATCGCCGGGATCACTGAGCAACTCCTCTCCGAAGACCCCGGTGTTCCTGGAGAAACCATCACCAGTGACGTGGCCGCCATGAACTTGGACGTCGAACCCATGGCCTTGGATGAGCCAGACCCAGGTAGGACTGTAAGTG
Source organism: Palaemon carinicauda (assembly GCF_036898095.1). Lineage (NCBI taxonomy): Eukaryota > Metazoa > Arthropoda > Malacostraca > Decapoda > Palaemonidae > Palaemon > Palaemon carinicauda. Next base: position 382,962 of record NC_090753.1, on the reverse strand, counting down.
AGGCAAGTGTGTCCCGGTCTAAGATTCCTGTCCTTAGTCCGGCTTTCTCTACATCATCTACTTCTTCCTTTCAGGGGTTCTCTGGACGACACCCCACTGATACCAGCAACCCTCCTGTGTTGCTGAAGGTTAAACCCATACGTAAACCTCTAACTAAGACCCGCAGGTCTTCCGATACGACGAAACAACCAAAAACCCCTAGGACTTCGTCCTCACGAGTTTCGTCTTCCAGGGTCCCTGAGGACCCAGTCACACTTGCTCCTCCCGTCCCGGAGTCGAGAATGACACCCGGCTCGCAACCCACGCAGCCGGCGGTAAGCGCCCCGGCGCCTTCTTTCGACGTGTCGGCTTTTTCCAACACCTTGGAACGCCTGGGTACCTTAGTTAACACCCTCGTCTCTAAGGTTCAGAACCAAGAGTCTCTCGTCGAGGGTCTCATGCGGTCCGGTCTGCCCCAACAGCAGCAGTACGCTATTCCGGATGCCTCGAAACTCCCGGAGTTTGTCAAGAACAACCCGTGGAAGTTAGCAATTCATGCACCCTTTAAGGATGGGATGTTGACCATCGAGGGTTTTGGCACCCGGCCGGTGGAAGATTTTGAGTTCTACCCGCCGGGTTTGCAGTTTCCTTTCCCTGGCTTCGCCCGCCTCACGGAGGAGGCTCTGGTCCGTCTAGACAAAGTTCCTAGGGAAACCGTCATTTACCCGAAAGAACAGGCCCAATCCACTTGGGTTCGGACCCTTAATGAGCTGGAGTGCGTCAACAGGATGCTCACTCCTTTTAAGAGTTCCTACACCATGTTTGTAGCAGACGAGCGCACCCCTACGCCGTGTGTCACCAAGATCATAGACCTTGCCATGCAGGCTGTCAACGAAGACAAGGCATTACCGCAGCTGCGGGAAACAGACTTGACTTCCCTTGTTTTCCCGGGGGACCATGAGTGCTGGACTGGTGCCCCGGCGACATTCACTGTGGGTAAGCTGAGCCCTGATTGCGCCTCCACTCAATTTAGTGAGAGACTCCCTAAGCTCCCGGAGTCCCTGATTCGCCTCGAGTATGAGGCTCGTATGCGCCTAAGTCGCTCGATTAACTCGGCAACCATGGCGGAATTGACCTCTTTCATATATGAAGAGGAACCCCTCTTCAAAGTGCTTACCAAATCGTTGCTCCACACCTTGCTGTCGGATGCCTACGACTTCCTGGCAGCTAGGCGCCGCTGCCGCAAACATGTGTTAGCGGAAGCCACCATCAGGTATGAGCCTAACAGGCTCATTAAGGCCCCAATCTGGGGTACAGACCTATTCCCAGAAGATCTGGTGAATAGCGTCCTCAGCGAGGCTGCTAGAGTCAATCAGAGCCTCAAGGTGCGTTGGGGTCTAGTCCCTAAACGCAAGTTCGAACCTGTCGCTTCCCAATCTCACGGTAGGAAGAGACTGAGACCCTTCCCCTCTTACTAAACCCGGCAGCCCCAGCAGATGGTTCAACCGGTCCCTTTAGCTCAGGGAAACCTCCCTTCCACCTCAAAAGGCCATCACCAACAACAATACGTGTTGGTCCCTCAGAGTCAACTAGTCTCCGCTACCTATGCTTCCCCGGTCTACAACCCCACTTTTGAGACTCGGGGGGGCCTCTCATGGATACCAACATACCAGAGGCTCTGGCGTAGGGGGTGCCTTTCGTGCCAGAGATGGAAGGATCGCCCCTCGAGGCCGAGGCCTCCGCGGAGGACGAGGAGGTAAACCCTCTATGAATTATTCAGACACCACAGGTAGGGGGAAGACTCTACATCTTCCGGAAGAATTGGACTTTCAGCAGTTGGGCACTCAGTATAATTTCCAAAGGTCTGGGGTGGAGTTGGATAGAAGGGCCCCCTCCACCAACCAGTTTTTACTAACACCCAACAAAAGAGTTAGCCTCGTTCACATACGATCTGCTTCAAAAGAACGCAATCTCAAAGGCACGTTATTTGAAAGAAGAGTAATCCTGGACCTATCCCATCTAAACTCTTACATTCAATGCGACAAGTTTCACATGCTAACCGTCTCTCAGGTGCGGACCTTACTTCCCCGTGGGGCCGTCACCACCTCCATCGATCTTACCGATGCCTACTATCATGTTCCGATAGCAAGGCATTTTCGTCCGTACCTAGGCTTCAAGCTAGGCAAACAAGCATACACCTTCAAAGTAATGCCATTCGGACTAAATATAGCACCCAGAATATTCACCAAACTGGCAGAGACGGTAATACAAGAACTAAGAACCCAAGGAATTCAGATAGTAGCGTACCTGGACGACTGGCTCGTTTGGTCGAACAACGTTGAGAACTGCCTGACGGCAACAAACAAGGTCTTATCATTCCTTCAACAATTGGAGTTCCGGATCAACTTCGCGAAATCTTGCCTAGTTCCGAAGTCAACTTTCCAATGGCTAGGGTTACAATGGGACCTAAACTCCCACACCCTACGCCTTCCATCGGCCAAAAGAAGAGAGATAGCAAGAAACACAAAACGTTTCCTCAAGGACAAATTGACGTCCAGAAGGAACCAAGAGAGGATTCTGGGTGCCCTCCAGTTTGCCTCAGTGACAGACATATTACTGAAGGCCAGGCTAAAAGACATAAATCGGATTTGGAGTTCCAGGGCGAACAAGAAGTATCGAGACAAAAGGGCTCGTCTCCCTCCAATCCTAAAGAAAAGGCTCCAACCATGGACATTGGTAAAGAATCTGACAAAATCCGTCCCCTTGCATTATCCACCTCCAAAGCTGGTCATTCACACGGATGCCTCCCTAACAGGCTGGGGGAGATACTCGCAGTTCAAGAAGACCCAAGGTCTTTGGTCACCAATGTTTCGCCAGCTTCACATAAACGTCTTAGAAGCCATGGCAGTGTTCCTCACTCTGAAACGCTTGTCCCCAGCCAGAAACCAACACATCAGATTGGTTCTAGACAGCGAAGTCGTAGTTCGCTGCTTAAACAGAGGCGGCTCGAAATCAGGACACATAAATCATGTGATGTTAGCCATTTTCTCCTTGGCAACGTCCAACAAGTGGCATCTTTCAGCAGTCCATCTGGCGGGAGTAAGCATTGTAGTGGCAGACGCTCTGTCCAGAACGACTCCGCTAGAGTCGGAATGGTCCCTGGACCTCAAGTCATTCAAGTGGATTCTATCCCAGGTCCCGGGCCTTCAGGTAGACCTGTTTGTGACAGAGTCCAATCACAAACTAGAGTGCTACGTAGCCCCCAACCTGGACCCCCTAGCCTACGCCACAAATGCAATGTCACTGGATTGGAACATTTGGGAGAAGATTTATCTATTCCCTCCAATCAACCTATTGATGAAAGTATTAGACAAGCTCAGATCTTTTAAGGGGCAAGTGGCTCTAGTAGCCCCCAACTGGCCCAAGAGCAATTGGTTCCCCCTTCTGGTGGAACTGGGTCTCCGCCCCCCGCGGATCTCCAATCCAATACTAACACAGACAGTACAAACTTGCACTGTGTTCGCTTCCTCAAACGCTCAGAGTGCCCTAACTTTATGGACTTTATGAAATTCGCGGCCCAAAGAGGCGCAGATATTGACCCTCAAAATACTTTATTTTTGGAATAAGATAAGAGGGAGTCCACCCTTCGACAATATGACTCTGCTGTCAAGAAACTCGCCAAGTTCTTAAAGGACTCAAAGGTTGAGAGAATGACTATGAACCTAACAGTAACCCTTTTTAGGACTCTATTTGAATCGGGCCTAGCAGCTTGTACTATTACTACCATTAAATCTGCCTTGAAAATGATTTTTCAGATTGGATTCAATATTGACCTTACGGATTCATACCTCTCTTCCATTCCTAAAGCTTGTGCCAGATTGAAACCATCAACTCGTCCTACCGCAGTTTCCTGGTTTCTGAATGATGTTCTCAAATTAGCTTCTGACACTCCTAATGAATCATGTGCCTATATCCCATTATTACGGAAAACTCTATTCCTAATGAGCTTAGCCTCTGGCGCTAGAATTTCGGAGCTTTCAGCCTTGTCTAGAAATCCAGGCCATATCGATTTTCTCTCGTCAGGAGAAGTTCTACTCTCCCCTGACAAAACATTCCTAGCAAAGAATGAGGACCCCCAAAACAGATGGTCCCCCTGGAAGATTGTTCCCCTTCCACGGGATACATCCTTATGTCCAGTTACGACTTTGAAAGCCTACCTAAATAGAACTTCCACTAAGTCCTCGGGGCCCTTATTTATTAGAGAGAACGGAGGAACCATCACCCTTAAAGGGATTAGACAACAGATTCTGTATTTCATTAAACAGGCTAACCCAGAATCATTCCCTCATGTCCATGATATTTGAGCTGTAGCTACTTCTATTAATTATTTCCATCACATGAAATTTGATGACCTCACAAAATATACAGGCTGGAAGTCCCCAACAGTTTTCAAACGCCACTATTTAAAACCTTTGGAAGCCCTAAAATTTGCTACAGTGGCAGCAGGAAGTGTGGTTCCTCCTGATCATCATGAATCTTAATCACAAAGTCTTGTTTTCCCCTTTTTCTCTTCCCCTTACCTGCCTCACTTATTGTCCCTACAGTGGTTTGGTTTATCTTTTGGATCGCACCCTTCAGTTGCATCCTTATGTACAGTCCTTAACATTTATATATTTTTGCCCATGTTCACTTATAGTCATTCGAGATTGTTATATTTATCCTTACAGTAATCCTTAGTCCTGGTATTCTCTTTGTTGTGACCTTATTTTGATGCTCATGTTTTTCTCCTATATCCTAGGATTATACATTTAGTTTGCATCCCATGTTTTTTACTTATATTGCATTTATTATTACGTAAGGAGTTCTCTTTTTCTCGAATACCATGTATTTACATTTACGTGCATTAAATCATGTTTTTGGTATGTTTGACGTAAATTTTTCTTTTTTCATTTAATGTTTTGGTTCCAAGTTTGGGACGATTTCTCTGGTACTATTTCACTGGGCGACACAGGTCGGAGCCCAGAAAAGGGATTTTGACGAAGGAAAAATCTATTTCTGGGCGAGAGACCTGTGCCGCCCAGTGAACCCCCCCTCTGCTCGCCCTCCCTGTTGGACCCAAACTTGGGTGCTATGAGGAGTGACGTCATTGGCGTGGGTGGGTTTGTTGGTAGCGACGGTCTGTGGTGGACTTGGGACGGCTCCTCTTGGTTTGGGGGATGATAACGAGGAGATATCTAATTGGTACGAGACCTCTCCATGTGATTTTCACGCCCGTATTACTTATACCGACACCTTGCAATTTTTTCTCTTGTATTATTTAGCAGTTATATACCTTAGAAATGATGCTAAAGGAGCATATCACTGGGCGGCACAGGTCTCTCGCCCAGAAATAGATTTTTCCTTCGTCAAAATCCCTTATACAGTGATGCCTCAGGATACGAAAGTAATCCGTTCAGGATACGGTTTCGTATCCTGATTTTTTCGTATCCTGAGTCGCGTTTTACATGTAAATAGCCTAATCCGTTCCAAGCCTTACAAAGTCACCTTTTCTTTCATAAACACGCTAAACTGTAGTAATAAACATGCAATGCAGCCATTTCTATCATTCAATAATCAACCCAACCGTTAAAAACAGCCTAATCCATTCCAGAAACCACCATGAGATTATTCAATAATGTAGTTATAGCCTAGTTATCCCCTCCAAGCCCTAAGAAAACGGTCCATTTTCTTTACTACTGTATAAAAGTTATGGTACTGTATGTAAAGCATTTGGATCAGTGAAGGTGTATTGTTACCAGTACACCTAAATTAAGGGTTGATACCCTGAAAAAAAAAGGTACTGTACTCTCGGCGACGAGTTGGGATCTCGTAAGCTTTTCGTATCCTGAATTTTTTTTCGTATACTGGGGCATAAAAATCTTTGTATCGCTTTTCGTATCCTGAATTTTTCGTAAGCAGAAACTTTCGTATCCAGAGGTATCACTGTATATATATATATATATATATATATATATATATATATATATATATATATATATATATATACATATATATATATATATGTGTATATATATATATACATATATATATATATGTATATATATATATACAGTGGAACCTCTACACATGAACGTATCTACATCCGAATTTTCCAACATCCGAAGTAAAATTTGAGCAAATTTTTGACTCTACACCCGAATTTTATTTCGACACACGAAGTAAACATTATGCCATTGAGCGTCGAGTGCTCAGTTCTCTATTCTTGTGTGTATCGTGTGGTTGTCCTCTGTTTGGTCTGTTATTAAGTGCTTATTTTCTTCCTTTTCTCACATTTCCTTTTTGATTTTACCTATAATCATGGTGCCTAAGAAGCTAAGTTTCAGTACAGGAAGAAGGCAATTCTTTCATTAGAATTGAAGCAAGAAATTATAGAAAAACATGAGAGCAGAGTGCATGTGAGTGATACTGTATGGCTAAACAATATGGCCGGAATAGGCCTATGATCTCAAGGATCATCAAGCTGAAGGCAGCCATTAAAGCAAATAACCATCGAAGGGGATCACCATTATTACAAGACATCGTAGCAATACCCTGGAAGAGATAGAACCCCTTTTATTGATAGGGATAAAGGACAAAGAGATTGTTGGCAACGATCATTTGTGAGAAGGGCCAGCGTGATGAACAGAAAGAAAGAAAAAAAGTGAAGCAAAGAAAACCAAGATAGCATTAACAAGCTCTTTTAAATAAGACTTATCTCTTTTTCTGTTTCTCTCTAAACATAGCATTAACATGTTCTTTAAATAAAATCTCTCTCTCTTCTTCGCTGTTATAGTGTTAGATACGTCTATTATTTTTTTTTCCGAGAGAGAGAGAGAGATTAAACAAAAATGTGTTTAGAGTACATATGATTTTTAACAGCGTCAACGAGTTGAAAAACAATTAAATGTAACTAAGAAAGTAATAACAGCTAATCTGAATTCCTTTATCAACTAAAACAAATATTGATACAAACACACTCGTGTGCATATGCACAAACACACACACAGGTGCAAAAATTGCTACGCAGTAAGAGAGACGGTCGGGGAGGAGGTAGAGATGGTGACTGCAATAACATACCGTAACTCGTCACTGAAAGTGATGAAAATAAAAAATCAAAAGGAAAAAAATGTAAAAAATATGAAATATAAAAATAAAAATAAATAAATAAGCTAAGTTAGATTAAAATTTCCGTAGTGTAAGTTACGTATGTTATCGCAGTCACCATCTCTACCTCCTCGCCGATCGTGTGTCCTCGTGCGTGTGTGTGTGTTTGCGCATACGCGCACGAGTGTGTTTGTATCAATATTTATTTTAGTTAATAAAGGAATTCAGATTCGCTGATATTGATTTTTTAGTTACATTTAACTGTCTTTCAACTCGTTAACGCTGCTAAAAATCATATGTACACAACACATTTTTGTTTAATCTCTCATTTTTGTTTAATCTCTCTCTCTCTCAGAAAAAAATTAATAGACGTCCCTAACACTAACAGTGAAGAAAAACAAGAGAGAGAGAGAGAGAGAGAGAGAGAGAGAGAGAGAGAGAGAGAGAGAGAGAGAGAGTATTTATTTAAAGAACATGTTAACACCATGTCTACCTTCTCGCCGATCGTCAGTCTCCTCCTGGCGTAGCAAATCCTACACCTGCGTTGGCCTGTCTCTAGGGTAAAGTGACAATAAAACACATTTTTAATTTATTATTTCTTTATAATTATCTTTTTTACATGCTTCTTTCATATTATGCAGTTGTTATTGTTATGTGTAATTATGTGTAGCCATTCATTAAGGATTTATTATGGGTTTTTAGGCTGAGGAACGAATTAAATGAATTACCATGTATTCTTATGGGAAAATTAGTTTCTACATCCGAACATTTTCTACATCCGAAGTTGGTTGTGGAACGAATTAAATTCGTATGTAGAGGTACCACTGTATATATTTATGCTGACATTTTCATTCTTAATACTTGGTTAATTTACACAAAGCTTTCCGCAATGAGTTTTACTGCTATTTCTTGAAATTAACCACTACTGTTATTTTGTCAAAACATGCTTTCATTGTAGGTGAAAAGGATAACTTCTCTTTGGAAGATGAAGGAAAATTGAGGCAAGGAGTTAAAAGAAATGGAAAAGCATGGAGGAAAGATGGAACCAAGAGGGAAGACCAAACTAAGAAGAATTTGATAGGGTTGGCCAAAAGAAGCCTACTCTGAAGGTTTGGTCGAGTTCAGAAACTTTCATGTATGATGCATCGTGCTAGATACAGAACACTGTTGGCAAGAGCCTTTTCATTAATATCTTTTTTTCATAGAAAATTTGCCAAGTGCAAGTGCAAATATAATAGTTGTTCTGTTACTATTCATTCATGCAAGTAAAATTTTAGGAAAACCTATACTGAAGTTACACTGTGAATCTAACATTAAGAGGTTAGACAGCAAGAAAGAAGAAAAGAACCAGGAAAGGATATAAAGTAGGTTATAAAGCAAGTGCAGCGAGGGACTGCAGGAACACTGCAGACCCCCTCAAGTAGAGACTGCAGTGCACATCAGAAACAACCACCTTTACTAAGTGACATTATTTGGAAGACCATCCTCCTTGGATGTTTCGCCAAAAATAAGAAATTTCCTCAAACAAAATTGATCTCTTTGTTAAAAATTATATTAAAAGGAATTGTTACTTACCTATTTCTATTTTGCTCGTAAGGTGTCGCCAGCATTGATGTTTAATTACAGTTTCATCTGCATTTTACTATTCTCTTTCTCAATGTATTCGATTCACTGGAAGATGACCATTTTGCATTGCTACATGTAATTTTATTGATGGAAAATCATTATCATTCCCATTGAAATAATGAAACTATAACATTCATAATACATAAAATCTTAGTATTTGTAATTGATCATGCACTTTCCTTTTTATACTGCTTGGACGAGGATTAAAACTGGTAGACGAGAATGACCATGAATGGGAGGTAAATCAGTTGTTGTTTGCGGATGATACTGTACTGGTTGCAGACACAGAAGAGAAGCTTGGCCGATTAGTGACAGAATTTGGAAGTGTGTGTGAAAGATGGAAGTTGAGAGTTAGTGGGGGTAAGAGTAAGGTTATGAGATGTACAAGAAGGGAAGGTGGTCCAAGGTTGAATTGTCATGTTGAATGGAGAGTTACTTGAGGAAGTGGATCAGTTTAAGTACTTGGGGTCTGTTGTTGCAGCAAATGGTGGAGTGGAAGCAGATGTACGTCAGAGAGTGAATGAAGGTTGCAAAGTGTTGGGGGCAGTTAAGGGAGTAGTAAAAAATAGAGGGTTGGGCATGAATGTAAAAAGAGTTCTATATGAAAAAGTTATTGTACCAACTGTGATGTATAGATCGGAGTTGTGGGGAATGAAAGTGACGGAGAGACAGAAATTGAATGTGTTTGAGATGAAGTGTCTAAGGAGTATGGCTGGTGTATCTCGAGTAGATAGGGTTAGGAACGAAGTGGTGAGAGTGAGAACGGGTGTAAGAAATGAGTTAGCAGCTAGAGTGAATATGAATGTGTTGAGGTGGTTTGGCCATGTTGAGAGAATGGAAAATGGCTGTCTGCTAAAGAAGGTGATGAATGCAAGAGTTGATGGGAGAAGTACAAGAGGAAGGCCAAGGTTTGGGTGGATGGATGGAGTGAAGAAAGCTCTGGGTGATAGGAGGATAGATGCGAGAGAGGCAAGAGAGCGTGGTAGAAATAGGAATGAATGGCGAGCGATTGTGACGCAGTTCCGGTAGGCCCTGCTGCTGCCTCCGATGCCTTAGATGACCGCGGAGGTAGCAGCAGTAGGGGATTCAGCATTATGAAGCTTCATCTGTGGAGGATAATGTGGGAAGGTGGGCTGTGGCACCCTAGCAGTACCAGCTGAACTCGGTTGAGTCCCGTGTTAGGCTGGAGGAACGTAGAGAGTAGAGGTCACCTTTTTTGTTTTGTTTCATTGTTGATGTCGGCTACCCCCCAAAATTGGGGGAAGTGCCTTGGTATATGTATGTATGTATTGTATATTTTACTCCATCCATGAATGAATGATATAATTACAAGCTAAGCTATAACACTAGTTGGAAAAGCAAGATGCTATAAGCCCAAGGGCTCCAACAAAGAAAATTAGCCCAGTGAGGAAAGGAAACATGTAAATAAATAAACTGCAAGAAAAGAATAAACAAAAAAATGATTTCAAGAACAGTAACATCATTAAATTAGATCCTTCACATATATACTATAAAAACTTCAAAGAATGACAAGAGGAAGAGAAAGAAGATAGAACAGCATGACAGAGTGTAAACCCGAAAGCTCAAAGAACAAGAACTCTAATCCAAGACTGTGGAAGACCATGGTACAGAGACTATAGTACTACCCAAGACGAGAGAACTATGGTTTGATTTTGGAGTGTCCATCTCTTAGAAGGGCTACTTCCCATAACTATAGAGTCTACTCTTACCAAGAGGAAAGTAGCCACTGAACAAATAATTTGCAGTAGTTAACCCTTTGAGCAAAGGAGCATTGTTTGGTAATCTTCATGTTATCAGGTGTATGAGGACAGAAGAATACAGTAAAAACAGGCCAGACTATTCGGTGTGTGTGTAGGCAAAGACAAAATGAGTTGTAACTAGAGCGAGGGCTCTAATGAAGTACTGTCTGGCCAGTCAAACGACCCCATAACTCTTTAGCGGTAGTATCTCAATGGGTGGCTGGTGCTCTGGCCAACTACTTAATTATGGTTTATAATGAAGATTGGCTGTTCTTCCAGTACAAATCAACTCAACTAGAAAAAAAAAAGTATGGAAAACCTGAAACACTTGTTTATGGTTTACCGAATTTGATTTATGAATTTGTGGATATATAATCAGACACAGGGGCCTGTGAGGCTATTCAGCACTTTAATGCAACTGGGGCAAGCTTTATGGTTATACTTTGGAGCAAAAGTTAGAAGAGGATGGAAAGCAAGATGGAAGAAAGGAAACGTGGACAGAGGTAAGATAGAAGGATCAACAGAAAGTGGAACTAGAATCAAAGGAAAGCTGCAAAGATCCTCCAGTAATGCCTACAGAATACCAACAAGAGGTGCACTGATGAAGATAACCCTTACTGGAACACGCTGATTTAATAGTTGCTCATGACCAACAGTCAAGTGGTAAGACAAATGCAGATGCATCAAGTCCTAGGGAACAAACATATCCACATGTTATTAGCATCTAATCATCACTTTTACCCCTTCTAGAACTACGGGAGATGAAACAGTGGATGTTAATGACTGACCTGCTTAATTAAGGTAACCTCTAACCTGCCAGTTTAGTTCACAGGCATAGCAAGGCTGTGTTTCAGTGATATTATTAAGCCTTAAAATGCACTTGAACTAAGGTTGATAAATTACATCACTAAAAATTCCAGCGATAAATCAACCTTTTTCATTATCTCCAAAATTTGTAAGCGTACCATTTAAAACCCAGCATCTTAAAATTATAAAGGAGAAATACAAAGGAAAAATTGTCAATTCTTATCTTGTATTGTTCCATCCATCAACAATGCTGTGCTGACATAAATATCACCCTTCGATAATGATAATGTAAGCTGTAGAGTTACAGATAATGTGCAGCACCGAAAACATACAAACACAAAACATTAAAATAGAACTAAAAAAATTACAAAATATAAATCCATGAAAGTGACTTTGCCAGATTCTGAGGAATGAGCATAGAAAGATGGCAAAAATGCACTGAAATTACCAAACACAGATAATAGACTATAATGAACTATATACATACAGTATAATGTATCACTCATAATACAGTAATACAAACTATAATAATTAATAATAGCCAAATCATTAATCAATACAGTGTGTGGAATGAGGCAAACTCAGTCAGTCAACTTCGCTCTCTAAAATCATACATCATCTGAGAATACAAATATAATCAGAAAGGCTTCCCAGATCAAACAATCTTACACTAAAAAGTACAATTTTCATTAAAATATTGAACCGATTTTTCTACATTAAAATAATCACATTATCCTGGTGATCTAAACACTAAAAAGTACTACAACTGAAAATCTGAATTATTTCAATTCCATACTGTCCTTATCCAAGAGGCCACATTCATTATGGTATATATATATATATATATATATATATACAGTATATATATATATATATATATAAGAAAAAAAAAACACCAAAGGGTGAAATCATACCAAGGAGGTTAAATATTCATCCTAATATATAGAAATGACCTCTAGTTTTGATGGTTTACAATTTGGTGACCAATATAAAAGGTATTTGGGGAATAGCCAATACAGTATATCACTTCCCTAAACATACCAGTCCACTTAGTTCTGACTAATAAGCTGTGAAAATCTTGTTCTAAACACAGTTGTAAGGTAATCCATCATAGACCTTTTTTTTCATTGCCGCATCCACATACCTTTTTTTTTGGAGGAGATTCGAATGTATATCATTCTTAAAAAATAAGGCTGCATATCTTGATGAAAAGATCAACTCTTACATTCTCAAAATGTGATACTTAACACCAGAAGATATTGCATATCTTAAACCTAAGTAAAAGCTTTGATAGTGATCATAATCTGCAGAAATGCAAGGGAACTAAGGAATTTTTACTGCTAAGAAAAAGCATTATCTAAAAAAAAAAAACTGCACAATATGGACTAGGAAAAAGCTTTGAAAAGAGGTTGAAAGTTTTAAAAAAGCTGAGCCCACCACCTAAATAAACATAAGATATGGACAAAGAAAACACAAGAGAAGGACAAAGATATAATGGGGATGCTAAATGACTGAACTTTACCATCATTTGTTAAAGAGTTTGACAAGACAACAGAGTTAATACGCTAACACTGTTACCAAGACTGTTGTAAGTTTATTCTTAAATACACTAATTTCCTTTAATAAATGAAATGATTAGACAAAATGAAAATTTTGAAGATGATGACATTTCTTAAATAACTTACTTCCAAATAGAATATATACTGTTGACACTTAACTGGACAATTACAAAAACAGATAAGAGAACATTCTAAACTTAAAAAAAAAAAAAAACTATTCTAAACATTAATATGATAATATTACAATATTATCATGGTCCATCAATGAATGTTACTTGAGAAATGAAATATGATGAAAGTTAATTCACAGAAACAAGCCCAGAAAATTACTGACTCTGAACAACTTAGTGAAATATATCATTCATGAGCACTTGCATGAAGAAAATAAAAACAGCCTTTTATTTTACTAACAATCTTGGACTTTTGAAATTACTTCTCAGAACCCTACTTACCGCATCTAAACATTTCTTAAAAGGTAGATCATGAAAATATAAATTTTGCCATTTTATTTCAACTAAGTGTACACAATTTGTGGTACTAATTGCAAAACCAATGAAAAAAGTCAAGACAAAATTCCCCATACAAATGGGTCACTATGGAACTTTGAAACATCTTATAGAAGTCCCCTAAATAAGAATTTTATAAAGATGAAAACCTGTGAGTGCAACAAATTAATTTCTTTTTGAAGTGCCAAATAAATACAAATCAGCTAACTTAATTTAAACATATTCTCTGTAAAAATAGCTGTAGGAATTCTTGATGCTTATGAAGGCTAACTCGCAAGTGTTAGATAGACATGCAGATGAAAAACAAGGGTGAGAGGGGTTCACAAGCTGGAAGCCTATATCAACCATGTTAGACCAAGACTTTTTCAACTTCAGAACGGACTCTTCGAATGAATCTCCCTTTTACATAAAGGATTTAATGTTAATTTAATGTAAGACTCCACAAATAAAGGAGTACAATGCAATACGTACAAATCATCTAAATTTGAGGGCATTAACCATCTGGTAATAATGGCAGTGATAAAATCACTGTCAGGCTCATGATGTTTGGCCAAGGAGCAATGACATTTTGTAGCATAACTAACAAAGGATAATAATGGAAAGAAATTGAAAATTCATTTGAAAGCTGAATAGATTTTCTATATAATACTTATGGCTACAAGTAAGGATGACACTAAAGTGCATCACCGGAGCCTCAGGGGATAAAGAAAATAGGAAGTTTATCAAATAAGAAATGTTAGATGTAAAATTTGCAAACAAATATACAAAGAAAATGTGAAACCTCTTGAATAAGGAGACTGTAGTCTCCACTTTAGGAATACAGTACAGTACAACAAATACATGTCCTGCATCCATAGTACAAAATAATTTTAGAAATGTAATATTCTCTCACATACCAACACGATCTTGGAACAAAGTACAAATATAATTTTCAATATACAGTACAGTACATATCTAACTACAGTACTGTATAGAATTAATTGCTTAAAAAAAGTTAAAACATGAAGGTAGACATATTTCTAAAAAATAATGAGGGACACTTAATATAAATGGACAGCTTAACGACTTGTATACAACTAATATGAGTACTGACATATTTATAACAATCATTCCCAATAATCAAAAAAGGGTGACACGCATTCTTGACACCCCACAAAAACCTGATGATTACATATGTAAAAAAGGAAACAAAATAGTGATGTTCTTTTGAGCATTAAAAACTCTCTATGCAACAAGCAATATACCGACAATAGATTTTCCCCTAATCTTGCAAAGGACATAGAATTCATAGCCCTTCTCTACACAGCATTATATTCCTTATCAAATACGGGTGTATTTACACTCAAGCACTTCCAGCGCATTTTCCATCCAGTGCAACAAACTTCAAACTCCCTTTTCTTCTTTTCTGTATAAATAATCAAATATTAAATAATAAAACCATGTATGAGAGTATAATCAAAAGAGATTGTTGCACTGTAAGTTTATAAAAGCAAAACTGAAGAGACTGGGCCAGTACAACTTGTGCTTATTGAGAAGACAAGAGAATATACTTCTGACAATCAGTTAAGGAAAACCTCTCTACAACACAGATCATTTCAATCTCTGTATGATGAAATGTGGAATAAGAGAGTGATGTGCAATATATTTGCTTAACAGAATTTGCCCAAGGTAGAGCTCAACACTTATGCACATTACATATTAATTATGCTCTGAACTTTAGGATTTGCAATACTATTTTTCTTTCCAATTACTACTTGAAGATAAAGAATTACGGCTATTGTATATAAAGTACAGTAAGTCTTTTAAGTAGATATCAAACTTCTTGTCAATATGTCTACCTTCTCTGTTGACTATAATATGTTACACCACATAATGAAATATTTTATTGTTTAGCAGTTTCTTACAAGACAAACAGAAGTCTGATAAGTCAGTTGAACTTTATTTCCAATGACAAAGACATGAATACAATATAGTATATTTGAAGGGAAAGTCACTAATAAGAATCATCTCCAATGACACAGTTCACCATAATTCAATAAGGCCATTCCTTGTTCCATAAGAATAATAGTGCCGCCAACATTTAACTGCATAGTGAAATCAAGAACACTTATCAAATTTAGAGCTATGAAAATATAGTTACATCTGTATCAAGTTTTAAAAGCAGAATACAATACCTACAACTAGTTCTTAATTAACAAAATGAAATATTTTACATTCTTCACTGTTTGGTCATCAGTTCAGTTCGTCATTCAATATGAATGAAAACACCAGAGCAGAGAAAGCTCTTCAGCAAAAAGGGAGTAAAAAATTTCACACTCAGCTTTATACTTTACACAGAGAAAACCTTAGACCAAATGTCATTTTGCTGGGTAAACTTTTGGCCGACTAATTTAAAAAAATATCCTCCTAGACTTTGATAAATGTGAAAATATCTTAATACAGTAGATGAAAAACTAGAAAGTTAACTACAGATTTCATTAACAGTTCTAATCATAATTTATTTTTGTGCTAAACACCCTCCTGTGAATGTTTGTCAATGAATAACAAGAATAAAATTAAAGCAACATCTCAACAGATTGTCAAAGAAGTTAATTTAGTACCTGGCATTTTTATGGTGAACTATCTTGTATTAAGTGACAGTTGATAATTTTTTTCTTGAAAAATATAATTGATGTAAAAAAAATTTTAAATTCAAAAGCCATAAAATAATTTCTGGTCGTAACTTCTTTGCACATCTTCTACTCCCTATATAGTATGTAAATTCCTAGCTATTTCAAATGCAGCTTTAAATCCCAATACCTCATAAAAAAAACAGCTACGCAATATTGCTGTTACTTTTCACCGACAAACTATTTTCACGTCTACCTATTAAGTTATGAAATTAAGCAGTGCATAATTTTCAAGCTTATAGTGTCCACAAAAACTTGGAAATCTCAAATTTCATCTTGCAAAATATTAGCGCCAACTTTATAAACCTTTTAGCTCTTATTGGCAACATTAAGAAAAAACTATTTAGAAATGCTCAAGTGTCACTATAAAAAGAATGATTTTCTATGCAAGAAGAAATATTTTTTATAAACAATTTAAAATGTGTTGTTTTACAACTCCTTGAAGGGAAAACTACAGAAGCTTTAGCCAACAACTCGAAATAAGCCCATATTATAATCTCGTGATCTGTGACAGACGAGTCACAGGATATATCCTATCACATTTACTAATGCATCTATAAGGCTCTTCTTGGCCAAAAGCCAGATTTACATTGGTCAACTTTACTAAGCAGATCTGCCTAAATGCTTTATCGAAGGACACAAAAATCATCGATTATATAAAGTGCAAGTCTCTGCTTTAAAGCTGTTAATAATTCTATCCTAAGACGAGGCTAATAACGCCTTCTGCATGACTTACTAACTCTTGAATTTTAGTATCACAGCCAAATTATAGCCTGAATGGAAACTACAAATGTCAAGATTGCACTCGGTACACGCACTAAAAAAATTGACACTTCTATTCATTTAAGCAACAGTAGGAAACAAATCTACAACTCAAAAGTACCTATATCATTGCATGCTAACTCTACTCATGAGGGGTAATGCAAACAAGAACAATTTCCTTAAACTATAGGAAAGATATGCTGGATTTGAAAAGATGTTCAAATAAATGATGCTAACAACCTAAACAAGATACAGTACAAAGTTATTGTTTGAGGAGAATTTTTCTTGAAAATAATATAAAGGTAACCAAAAATCTGTTAACAAGATAAAACGACGAAAAGGCATGTCTTCCAAAAGGGGGCTGACCTGACTGTCTTAATGACATAATAAGAAACAATAGTCCTAACAAATCTCTTATATGTAAGTACTGTATGGTACACATAAATAACAAATAAGGGTCAATTTCAAGATTCTTGACAATTGGATATGCCTTTCTTTCACACATTTCTCTGGACTCTCTCTAGGGTTAAATTAGATGTACAAAATGAATACTTAAAAAGCTAAAAACTCTGGAACTTCTGAATAAAGTTATAATCTCAATTCTGAAGAAGAAATTGCCACCTTTCAAGACACAATATAAATGAAGGACAGTTGAATGGACATCAGCTTTACAACTTACTATTACTTTATTAATGATAAAAAAATGCACATTAAAATGACAGTCTTTTTAACTGTATGACAAAAAATTTTGGGGAACAATGACTTTCCAGCAAATAAACCAAGACCCATTTATTAGCATTAAACATTTTTCCACTTTTACAGTTAACACAAACATGACCAGCGATGAAATTCAAACACCATATTGAAAAACTCTTTTAGGTATTGGGATATCCGGAGAAAGAGATGTAAAACAAGAAATGCAATGGTGTATGATCACTTATATGTGAAGTACTATATACTAGAGTCATGACTTTCTTCCTGTTTGTACAAGAAAAATCAATAATAATCAGTATGTGTACAGTATTAAAATTGAAAAGTCAACTAAAGGGTTACAACTTAACAATAAATAATAAACAGGTCACAAGCATTTCCACATGGAACAACAAATCAGAATGTCAATGAAACAACCAGACTTGCTCTCCCCCACAACTTTTGTCATTTATGTAAGATCACATAGATTCAATGTATGTAATTTGAATATTTTTTTATGGACAACACAATCTAACCCTGTAAAAGCAGAGTAGGTATGATCTTCCTTTGTGAACCAAACATTTGTTCAACCATGAATTGTTAGCCTTTGTACTACATTTGGAAAATTTTGCACATTTAATGAGTCGAGGCTTATCAGCAAAGATGGAAATACAGAGGGCAAACTCATATGAATCTTAAAAGTTTTTCTCATATGGAAATACAATGAACTGCAGTTTTAGCAAACAAATGGATGTTACAGAGGGCGTAGTGGAAACCTTTCATCATATATATTCAAAGCTATAAAAAGTCATATAGAAGGAAATATAGTAGTTATAGCTATAACAAGTTATACAGAACAAGGAATATACAGTGGAGTATGTGACATCTCAATAAATTTCTGATGACTGTTAATCAAGGAAAATAACTTTAAATAACAAGTTCTCAACCTCAATATGTTATCAAATCACATACTGTGTATATAAAGCTTCAAAATCTACTATTTAGAAATGGGGAAAACAGCACGTCAATAGAAGAAGAGCATAACATGATCAGAATATAGTGCTAAACATTATGTTAGGGATAATAAACTATGGAAGGCTATAGACAATGTACATTAATCAATATCAAGTAAGCCGAAGGAATTGTACAGAATTAAAAATACTTTCAATATTGAAAACAATGTAGCATAGAAGACACACAAAAATGAATATCTAAGTAAGATGACAGGTTGCACAACATAGGACAAAACCTCAACTGCATTTTGGACAAAATAAATCAAATCTTATGAATCAAGTAAGAGGAAATTCAACTAAAAAGACATATCTGTTAAAACCAGAATATAAAAACACCATTGTTAAGCTACCACATTACTATATATCCAGGCAAAAGGAACAACTGTTAAAGAACCATTTGGTATCCTCATTCCCATGAAACATAAAAATAGAGAGAGCTCATGAATTTTGAAGGAACTACATTGTGCATTTTGTTTTTCATTGAATATAACTACTCAGAAGATTCTTCACTGCATGAAAAGCACTATAAATGAAAGCTGAACGAATGAGCGCTGGAAGGCCAAGTTTACCATGAGGTAACTTCAAGAAATTGATAGCTAATGCAACTGCGTCGTTAAGCAGCATGAATTGTGCAGAATATTTCCTTTCAGGAGACAGCACCTTCACTGGGATGAATAAAAGAAAACAAACAAACTTCCTTTACGACTAGGATAAATACCAGGGGATTGTGCACAATTGTTAATGCACTGCACACTAACTAAGAGTACATCTCACGAGCTAGAGAAATGACTTTAAATATTTTCCAACTTATATTAATATTCAACAGGTACACTGTACAATTACATGATATATTAATCCCACTGCAAATGCTACAAGAAAAAATAGACTTTTGGGGTGGAAGAAAGAGGAACTTCTTTATGCAAGAAACACCAAAAGTGAAATGAATTAAGGGAAATGGAACTGACTTGTGGTAGAAATAGAATAATAATGACTAGGAAAAGAAAAGGAACTATAAGTTATGATGAAGCTAAGAGCTTTGAAAAATAAAATTTCGGAAAATAATGGATAAACTTACACAAAAAAGGAAGGATTTATACTTTTGTAATCTGCTCAAAATGTTAGTTAATAAATTGCACTGTAACCTTAGTTATGCATTAAAAATATCTAACAATCAATTAACAAGAATCTGATAAATATATATATATATATATATATATATATATATATATATATATATATACATATATAGTGTATATAACTTTACTCCACTTATATGTCTATATACAAAATATCACAAACATATGTAGTGATGTAAGAGAAATCCACAAATCTTGATATTAAGTATGCATTTGCAGACAGTAGAGAATCTAGCATTAAAGCACTCACACAACACATCTGTACAAACATGTGTAAACATGCATGGTTCTTTCAATTTACACTATCACAAACAGCTTCATTTGTTCATAACTTTACACCATAAAACTAGAAGAGGAACAATGGACAGGCATTAGTATCTATGAGGCAGAGAAGGAATGGCATCATATATTCGTAACCTTCAATTTAGCCTTGATAGAAAGCTACGTTTTGTGATCAGTCATCAACGTAATTCCAGGTAAAATTACATAAAAATCAGGTCTATCTGACACTGTTAAATTCTCATCAGCAAGGGGGAAATTAGAAATGGAAACTGTGAATGAGGTGTGTTTCAATCATTCAATATCTAAAACAATAGCTGGTATTTCAAAAATAACTTTTTATTTGGAAAAAAACATAAACAGTCTAAAGGTAAAAAAATATTGCCATAAAACCAAGTAAGTCTTCACTGTGCAAAAGCATGTATGAAGTTTTAAAATTCTATTAAGTGATCTGTAAACTTGAGGAGTTAGGAGTATAAATCAACTTAGGCAAAACAACTTCAAGGTAGTTCCAAACCTCAACTAACTTACATGAATAAATAAGAAGATTTGATAAGTCTTGATTAAAGTTCCTGATAAAGGATCTTTAAACAAAGCTTACCACATGAAAATTAAAATGTCCCTTCTTTAATTCATATTAATTGGAATCCAATCATAAATCAAAATATGTTCTCATATTGTAGAAATTGGAGACATAACTCAAAAATTAGCATGAATCTTCACATCTGAAATGCATAAAATCTTGATAATCTCACACTGGATAAACATCAGCCTGTCAACTTAGATATGGAGTGATGATGTGCTCCCACCAAATAGAGTGCAAATGCAAGATTTTAAAAAAATTCCACAATAGACAACTTTCTAAGATGAACAATCTTTATAGGAAGAATGGTGCTGAATTCCAATGTTACAGGGCAACTTTGTTTAAGGACATCTATCAAGAAATTTATCACAATTCCATTTTTCTAAATTCATTCTTAAATTCTCTGAACAGATCATGAATTAAACTAATATTATACAAGAGTATTAATTATCAAAGGGTATCCTCTCTCTCTCTTCTCTATAGATCAAGAGACATGGATTTAAATACGACACAACTTTAAAAAAATAAAGTAAACTTTGCTGAATAAAATAGAAAAAATAAAGTAAACTTTGCTGAATAAAATAGAAAAAATAAAGTAAACTTTGCTGAATAAAATAGAAAAAAACAAAGGTAAACAACAGCAATACATTTTAAAAGTCAAAAATTAAGCCTTTAACAGTCATTAAATGATAAACCCCAAAAACTAATAGGTCAGGATAGATCTAAGCTTAAAACTGGAAACGAAAAAATCCCTTTCTTTTAGATAAAAGTTGTTAGTTCTTATCAGGATTTGAAAAGAACTTCAGTAACAATATCAATAAAACTTAAAAGAATTGGTAATAACAAAAGCAAATTCTAAATATATATGAGAGAGAGAGAGAGAGAGAGAGAGAGAGAGAGAGAGAGAGAGAGAGAGAGAGAGAGAGAGAGAGAGAGAGAGAGAGAGAGAGAGAGAGTGAGAGAGTGAGAGAGAGAGAGAGAGAGAGTGAGAGAGAGAGAGAGAGAGAGAGAGAGAGAGAGAGAGAGAGAGAGAGAGAGAGAGAGAGAGAGAGAGAGGAGTTATTTTGTAGCACAAGTTAGTTCCATCATTCTTAAATTTCTAACCTTGGAAATATTAAAAAACTTAGGCAAACTTCTTTGGGAGACAACATCAAGCAAAACAAATGTTATTTTACAGGCAAACTTCAATACTAGTGTCAATTAAATAAAAACAAATAACTTAACTAGAACTGAAACTTTATACTTTATGTATTGCCTCATCTGACAGGTCATACAAACATTTATACGAAAGGAAATAAACAACGTGTATCTTAGAAATCTTAAAACGGGTAAACACTCAACCCGAAACTAAAATGCCATATTAACCATCCTACTGCTCGGGAAATTGGAGCAACTTTCAACGTTAAATTTTGAAATCGGTCCTGAAATGCAGAGAAATGTTAACCCATAACCTTGCAAGAATCTTCCCAGTGCTATTGCATAAAATGCATTCGGCTTGTTTGATAAAAAGAGTACACGGTACTTTCACATGGCTTCCTTACCTACCCTATTCATAGCTGTTATATATAACAGTATTATTCAATATAGTGTCTTCAAGAGGCTTTAAGATATTACAGTGACTGAAATTCTTTCATATACCCAGTATTCAAGTAAAAGTAATATAAAAACTAAAAATTCTTTGGTGCATATAATACCTTATTATTTATTCAATTATTAAAATATATGTATATTATATATTTATATATATATATATTCATATAGAAAACCACTGGTGTTTATACCAATTT
This sequence comes from Palaemon carinicauda, assembly GCF_036898095.1. Taxonomy (NCBI): domain Eukaryota; kingdom Metazoa; phylum Arthropoda; class Malacostraca; order Decapoda; family Palaemonidae; genus Palaemon; species Palaemon carinicauda. Next base: position 360,663 of record NC_090753.1, on the reverse strand, counting down.
TCAACACTCTTGATATGGCAAGTGCAGATGGCAAATTGGCACTGCACAAGAAATGGCTTCATCCAGGCCAAGATAACCTTCTCTACTTCTATATCAAAATACTTCTGGCGACTCTCCTCTGGATTCATAACAACAATATGCGTACAGTGCCTTAGGGCAAGCATCAACCTCTCCAGTGTTTATTTTGATCCTTTATCTTGAGCCCTGAGAAAGCTATAGGATTATTGGCGGACTTATCTACGACGTACTGCGTAAATCTCTTAAGGAACTTTGGGTACTCGCGCTTGTAAACGGTTCTCAAGACGGAAGCGGGAGCCCAGCCACCAGGATTTACTGGAATAGGAAGGAATGATGTTAGTCCGGTCTGGAAGGGAAAGTCTGATTGAATGAGTAACACAATACTTGCAGTCAGTAAATAAATAAAAAGAAGATATCATAACAACTCCATGGTTAACTATAGATTAATTCTATATCAAAATGTAGGATCTAGTAAAACTCATAATCAAAATGGCATTTCCACATGTAACAATTGCAGATGAGAGCTTTTTCAAATAAACTCTTCTTTCCAGCTGAGCCTCCAATAAAAATCAAACTAATGTAACAACTTCCATGTTTGGTACACTATACTACAATATGGTTTACTTTTTCATATGAAAAGGATAACTTTAAAAGAATAGAGGTTTTCAATATGAATCTCTATTTCATAACTTTTATCATTATCTTTTTATTACTTGCTAAGCTACAACCATAATTGGAAAAGCAGGACGCTATAAGTTCAAGGGCTCCAACAAGGAAAATACACTGGTGAGGAAAGGATATAAAGGAATAGTGTGCCTGAGTGTACCCTCAAGCAAGAGAACTCTAACCCAAGACAGTGAAGGCCATGGAGCAGATGCTATGGCACTACCCAATACTAAAGAACAATCGTTTGATTTTGAAATTTCCTCCTACCAGAGCTGCTTTCCATGGCTAAAGAAGCTCTTCTACCCTTAGCTAGTGGAAAGTAGTCATTGAACAATTACAGTACAGTAGTTAACACCTTGAGTGAAGACATTTTTTTAGTTATCTTACGTGTTGTCAGGTGTATGAGAACAGCGAATGTGTAAAGAATAAGCCAGACTTTTTAGTCTACGTGTAGGCAAAAGAAAAATGAGCCATAATCAGAGTGCTCCAATGTATTATTATCTGGCTAGTCAAAGGACCCAGTAACACTTTAGTGGTAGTATCTTAACGGGTGGCTGGTGACTTGGCCAACCTATAAATACTATCAGCATGAAAGAAGATTAAAATCAAGAACTATCATAGTCCTTAATAGGGTAGAAATAGAGACAATTTACTTTTGACAACATACATAAGGTAAAAAGTCTATTAATCATAGTGTAAAGTCTGGTCACACTAGGAGGAAAAAATTGCACACCATCGGAAAATATTCCTTTACGACCATTTTGTAGCATGTTTGACAAAAATTTATTTAACTGAGCAGAAGTTTCAATAAAACATTAAGCACGACAGATAATGATGGAAAGAAGGATATAAGGCATGGGAAATTATAACTCCATAGTCCCCCTTCCCTCATTTCAAAATATATAAGGAAAACTAAAGCCCATTAATCTAATGACTTCCAAACTATCTGAAAGGTTGATGTAATGAAATATACATTACCTTAAATAGTAATCCTGGTTGCATCAGAGGTATTTGGATAAAAATGATTTTACATGCCCAACCACAGAGGTACCCATGCTGGGCGGTATATACCTGTGCTAGGCGGTATATCTTAGCAATCCATGTTTGCCAACGGTAATACTCGTATAAGCGGATGAGCAACTTGGTGGAGTAATGAGAACTTTGGGTGTGGAGGAAATGCCACCCTAAATTTTGAAGTCACTGGCAGCAGGGTGATGGACTGTGTTTAAGGCGAAGGACAAACTGTCTCTTCGGCTTTTACTCCCGATGCCTGGCAGTTGATCTTGCCTTAGTTAGATAGGCACCGCGGATCACAAGGAACTGGCTATCCTTTGATGTTTCTAGCCAATGAATCCTCTATGGATTTAGTCAGTCATGGAAAGAGAAGATGACAGAATGGCCCCCAGTCCCAGGCGTAGCAGGGTGCCAAGAATCTCCCCGTTAATAAATACTACAGAAAAATTGAAAATAGGTAATTGGAATGTTAGAACCACGAATCAGATTGTGAAGTTAAAGTAAGTGGAGAGTGAATTTATGAAATATAGTTTGGATATCTTGGCCCTAAGTGAAACACGTTGTAAGGGGATTGGTGAGGAAACTTTAGACCAAGGCAATATATATCAGATGGAGTTGGAAGAGAAGAGGTAGGAATGATGATGACACCAAGAGCAAAAAGGCATTAACCGAGTGGAGAGCTGTAAATAGTAGATTGTTACAAGCAAAGTTCAAACCAAAGCAGTGCAATTTGAGTATTATAGTTTGCTATGCCCCAAAAAATGATTCCCCTGAAGAAAGGAAAGATGAATACTGTGAAGAACTGCAGAGGGTAATAGATCAGATCCCTGAGAGATATGAAAATTGTGATTGGCGACTTCAATGCTAAAGTTGGAAGAAATAACCAAGGGATAGAGAATGTGATGGGTGTCAAGGGTCTTGGTAGTTGCAAATGAAAAAGGAGCACATTTCATACATTTCTGTTCAGCAAACAATCTTGTCATTAGAGGTATTTTCTTTCAACACAAGAACATCCACAAGTATACATGGACTTCACTATGTGGCAATTACAAAAAACAGATAGATCACATTGCCATTAATAAAGAGAGGAGGACTCTGAGAAATGTAAGAAACTATAGAGGTGCAGATATTGGTAGTGATCACCAGCTCCTCATTGCCACACTGAAACTGAAAGCACCCAACAGAAAATGGATAGAATACTTACGTTTGAAACAACTAAGCTTTAAGAAAAAGAGCATAGAGAAACATTTGCAATTGAATGTAGGAATCGATTTGCAGTCTTAGAGACTCTAAGACACGAAGAGCAGACTAATAATGCAGAATGGTGTGATATTAAGAACATATCAGTCGGTTGGTAGTGAAGTCTTGGGACACGCAGTTACAAGGAGAAAGCCATGAATATAAAATGATATTTGGGATACTATAAAAGGGAGACAGAGAGAAATTGATAGTTGAAAGTTTTTGAGGAAGTAATGAAAATTACAAGGTAGAGCATGCTAAGTATTCCAGTATTGATAGTGAGGTCAAAAGAAAAGCCAGGAATGACTGGAGAGAATATTTAGACAGTAAAGCAGATAAGGCTGACAAAGCTATGAATTCAGGAAGTGGCTATAGTGTAAGAATTACTCATAGAACTATTAAATAAATCTCAACTGGGGCAAAGAAGAGATGGTTCTGGTATAGCAACAGAAGATGAAGAAAGACTGTTAGATGGAACACTTTAGTGAGGTTAGGAATAGGAGATATGAAGGGAATAATTTGATTGATATACCTGAAGATGATGAAGACCTTGATGTTCCCATGAATGAATTAAGTGTGTTCGAAGTCGAAGCTATCCTAAAAAAACTAGAGATGGAAAGCCCTGGGATACGATGGAATAACTGCCGAGATAATACTGGCCGAAAATTAAGTAATTCCCAAACTACTTACAAGATTATTTTGTAGAATGTGACATGAAGATGAAAAACCTGACAAATGGGAGTTAAGAGTGTTGGTGAAAATAGCGAAAAAAGGAGACCTGACTGATTGCAATAATTAGAGGCATAACACTTCCATCAGTTGTTATGAAAATGATATTTTCATAATAAAATAAATTTTTGAATATACTTACCCGCTGGTTATATAATGGCTAAAGTCCCTGGACGCCTCGGCAGGAAATTCAAAATCTCTTGGGCAGCTAGCGCAGATATGCCAGGTGTACCCCAGCGCCCTCGCGGTACCACAGGTAGAACTATACCCAACCAATTCAGATTTTCCATGCCACATGGTCTCAAGAGGGGAGGAGGGTGGGTCTAAAACTTATATAACCAGCGGGTAAGTATATTCAAAAATTTATTTTATTATGAAAATATTTTTAAATATAAAACTTTCCCGCTGGTTATATAATGGCTGATTGACACCCATTGGTGGCGGGTCTGAGACAGCTGCATAATTGGAAATTCACTTAAGAGTTACATAAACAACTTAAGCGGTTCTAACCTGATAAGGAACCTGACAGCAATGCTCTGCCTCATTTTGTCTGCTATCCTTAGGAGATCCAGTGATCCACTCGGGGCTGATGATCTCTAGGAGCTGTCAAATGGTACAACCACCTATAACATGACAGGACCTCAACTAATACCCTTGTTCCGGGCACTCTCTAGGAACAAAATGACCACCTGACTAGGTCAAAGATTGCGGAAGATTGCCGACCAATATTCACGTACAATCATAAAAATATATATAACAGTTCCAAGAGAAGAACAGGGGTACTAGAAATTTGGGGAAATGTAGTGGAGAATGTTTCACCTACTATTGCACTCGTTGTTGCAAGTGATCTCAAAACGTAGATGTCTTCATAAAGAGACTGGACACGGTAAAAGTAATGCAAGGCGAATACAGGATTACCCCTTCGCAAGACTGTATACGCGATGCTTTGCAGAGAACAGTTTAGTTTAAAAATTACAGAAGAGTCTACAGCTCTAACTTCATGAGTCTTTACTCTTTCAACATCTTATGATCTGTCACCTAACCGTGTGGAAGGACCTTTGCAATCAAAGTCTACACGAGATGATAGAATGTTTAGACATGGATAGCGCAGGCTTCTTGACCGTGCACCTAAGAGTTATGAATAGACTCTTAACCTCTTTGTTCTTGTCCAAATAAAACTTCATTGTTTTAATTGGGCAAAAAACTCTTCTCAGCCCATCACAAACCAAATTCGAGAGAATAGTGATCCCGAAAGATTTAGGCTATGGATGAGAAAGATGTTTATTAATGACCAAGAATCCAGGTTGCAAGGTACCTATGGCTTAACCAATGTGAAGTGTGTTCTTGCTAAAAGAGTGAACTTCAGACTCTCAACTATGGTAGACTTACTCAGAAAGTCTCCAAAGTTAGGCCTTAAAAAGAAACCAGGGGTAAAGGGTCGGATCTGTCACTACCGCGAAGCTCCAGAAACGAACCTTAAATTTCAGGCTGGAGCATCTTCCTGATGCCTCCAAGTCCTCTCAAATGATCTGAGATGATCTATAAAGTCTCTATTTGATAGATCCAATCTTCTGCGTCTGAAGACAGATGCCCGCATACTCCTGTACCCTTTGATTGTCGAGGAGGAAAGAAAATGTGTTTTCTTCTAAGGTCTAAGAAAAAATAGGCCACTTTTGTTAAGAGTTACCCAATGAAGAGCCGGCTCTAGCTCTACACCACTCCATAAAGCACTCTAATTGGGTTGGAAAACCTTGAGGCAAATGTCCTTTCTACAAGCGAAAGCCTCAGCTGTCTCCTTCGAACAACCCTCTAAATCTTAGGGGTTTTCCGACATACTGGAGGCAGCTAGACCTAAAGCTTGATGGTTTAACCTAAAACGTTCATGATCCTGACACGGGGAAAAGGACTAAAGACATGCTTCCAGCATGCACCCAGCATGGTCCCAGCATGAGTCCAGAACGGTTCCAGCATGCTGCCTACACTCAACATGTCGTGAGAGAGAATCGGGATCTAGAACCACCTCCCAAAACTCGTCCATATCGGTCACAAGAAACCGATATTAAAGCTAGGCTTGTTGAAAAGAAGCGTCAACCACGTGAACCTCATGCTATGAGGTTAAGACCTGATTTGTGTGTAATCAGCGAGTGTTCAACAAACTTAAAGCCAAAGCTTGACACGAGGGAGCGTAAGCTGCGAGGCCAGAGAGACGCGAAGGAGAGACAATAGTCTGGTTAAACCGCTGTGAGAAAAAGACTTGACTGTATGCGTCTAGCATGCGACCATAATGTCGCATGTGCTTGCATTTCCGTAAGGTGTCAGCGTGCTGTAAGCGTTCACCTTGCCGTGTGGGTACAGCGCTGTGTGTGTGCCCCGCTTGTTGTAAATCTACAGCGTGCTGCGTGGAGGCGACAGCATCGCGTCCGGTCATTGACGGAAAGATGGAACTGATTGCCGAGAGTTGTCCACGTGTAGGATGCGTCCGCATGAGTGATAGTCACACGTCCTGCAGACCGCGAAAATGGGACAACTTGTTGAAAGGATCAACTTTGACTGTTAGCGTCCAACATACGACCAGACTGGTGTCTGCGTCTGGGACTGCGTGAGGGAGAGACCAGAACCTGCGTCTGTGTCTGCATGACGTCTGCCGTAAGAGAGATACCAGACTGCTACAAGCAGCCGCTCTAACGCTTCTCGTAACACGAGCATATCTCTGCGAGGAAGCGTTACTAAGCATAGGAGAACTATGCCTTCTGACACTAATCGGAAAACCATTTCTTTGATCTATGGTAGTCCTTAGACTCTTTAGGAGAAAATTTTCTCCCCCCCGAGAATCGTAAACGCTAAACACAGATGAAATAGACCTCTTTTAGCTCAGACCAAATCTACACTCGCGGGGTAGCGAGTGCGCCAACTCAAGCATGGGCGAAGGCCGGGAGAGAACATCAACTGCAGTCCTGTGAGCAACCTGGGAGAGTCCCTATGACATTTCAAGCGCGCCTTGTGCGCGAACTGAACGTATCCAATGCTGTGAGATACCGTCAACAGTAGTCGCTAGACCTCAGAAGAAAGTAATAGACCTTTCTCCAAACTGGGGGAGGAGAAGAAGTGTGAACAGAAGCAAACTGAGCACCTTTTCCCCCGAAGAACTATGTGTCTTACACGATTCTGGTGCTGACATGTCACCTTCTTCCGAAAAGAAATAACTTCCGGCGAACGTTAGATACTGCAGGATAAATTAAAGGAAAACATACGACTCCTGAAAGGTCTTGGACAATTGATTGGTGACTACCAATTCTAGGTTATGCGTCCTTCGGATTGTATGTGACTTGTCTGACTTCCGATTCTCTCGCGGAAGAAAAAACACTCGATTGCTTCCTGCTCAAGCATCAAAACACGACTGCTGCGAAGGGAAGTTCTGTTCCCGTGCATACATGACGAGTAACTACCTAGTCTGGTAGACCGGGAAAACGTAGAGTGTTATTCTCGTCAGGGAGCAGCAATCTAATATGCAGAAAACAGTTACAAGATCCATGATACCATAGCGATGATGAACTGATCGCTTCAAGACATTCCAACTTCGCTCTTTTCAAGATACTATGTCACATGGTTGTGATGTCATAGCTTGCCAATCATAGGCGAAGAAAAGAGCATTACCTCATCATTCCAAAGTGGAGAGAGAACATCTTGGACTGCATCAACAATATCGCTCGGCGGAACAGACGTTTAATGCACAAGGTCCGCGAAGAACCTCAGCCTACTAACCTTCCTTCTCCCAAGGGTTGGAACGTAAGGAAGAGATATAGGACTAGGGGCAAGGTGAACACGAACAAACACCTCCTCCAGAGCACTGCGCTATGTTTACGAATCACTAACAAGAGCGGTTTAAAAACATAATACCTTAAATCATAAAAGATCTGTCCGTGGTGGGAGATATACTTTTACGTTCTATTCTCATAAAAGGCCTTAATGCCCTTTCTGTTGTTGCAGCTGCAAGCGCTGTATCAATCTCTATAGTAAGGTTCGTTATTTTCCTGAGAATGATTTAATGTTAATTTATTAATTTATTTTACCATTAATTTACTAGGCCAATGTTCCCTAAAGGAGCCCTTTGGGTTAAAGCATCTTGCTTTCCCAACTAGGGTTGTAGCTGGCTTGTAATAATAATAAAATAAAATAACAAGAGACACCATCAACTCAACTAGCGAAAACTCTGACGTCGGAACGAGGAGCAGCAGGTAAAAAATATGAGGGAAACTCTTTAGACAAATTCTCATGAGTTTCTGAAAGTTATTCCCTTCCTTTTACAATCTATCCTAGGAAGAGAAGTCTTGATTCTTAGGAATCCACTCCTTATGATTCTGAATTCAGACCTCAATACTAAGAGGTTTTAATTCTAGTTCTCACAACCAAGAGTTAGCCCAGCCGGCCTTGGTCCGAGAATATAATATCTTTCTAGTTAAGATTTATTTCTTAATATAGCGCCTGGAGCAACAATAACTTAACACTAGACGTTCATGGTCAGGTAGACATCAAAGTCTATCGTCATAGGTAGCAAAGCGTCCACCCGGACGCTGAAGAGTCCACCCCGACGTTGAAGCGTCCACACAGACGCTGAAGCGTCCACACAGACGCTGAAGCGTCCACACTGCCGCTGAAGCGTCCATACTGACGCTGAAGTGTCCATACTGACACTGAAGCGTCCACACTGACGTGGCGCTTCGCTCCATTCCGTCGACGTTCCGTTTCCGTTGCCGCACCGTTCCGATGACGCTACGCCGGCTCTGCTGCCTGGTGAACGTCGGCGCGTCTGTATAGACTGATACTAGGTGCTATGAGCAGTCGGTTTACGTTGAGCAGGTAATCGAAGTAAAGCATCCATTTTCCCCCACGATTGAACATTGCGGTTGGTAGGCCGCCTGTGCGACAACAAGTACTCACCGCTAAAGACACGACGCCTGTGCGACCATGTCAAAGACCGGAATCGAGACACCCAACCGCACTGTTAACGGCAGGCTGAAAAGACTGCATAAACGAAGATAGATGCTGTTTCATGCTTAACTACAAAGATCAAGGATCAACCTTAGGCGAAACGTATTCAGCATTAACTGCGTCGAACCATAGCGCTTGCCCTGTCGAGAGACGACACCCATCAGGTGGCAGTGGCGGCACTGCGTCTGCGCCGCATGAAACGTAATACACGCAGAACGAATCTAATTTTGTTTTCAGCTTAGCGCCTTTGAAAACACTAATACCTCGCTTTATCTATAGCGAGGGTGAGCGTTCTGGTGATCGACAGAAAACGCTCGAGAGGACTTCAGTTCGGGTCTTAAAAGACTGTAACACCTGGTTACCCTCTCGATTCCTTTCGCCGTTCGACTTAACTTCTCCCCTGGGTCCGGGAGCTCGACAAAGGTCTAAGGCTAGGATAACGACAGGTCGGAATAGAAGCACTCTCCACTAAATAAAATTCACTGCACAATTTCTCACTAAAAAATTTGCACTTTACTCTTTGGCACAAAGATAGTTTCATAATTACCTGAAAACCAAAGAATACACTCTCTCAAAGGAAACGAACTCCGTAGGGAGAGACTTATAATTCTGTCACTGGACAATTGTTTGAATGGGAACACAAAAGTACCGAATCCCATAAAAATGTAACAAAATATAAAATATAACCTCAGTAGGTATAACATTTATAAAATAAAATAAACCCTTAAATTAAGGAATTCCAATAAGAGATGAATCATCACTCGTATTATTTGGAACATTTACACTTAATATAAAAACAATCTTAGTATTCCACTACGAAAACAACGATACATAGAATCGTGCACTACATCAATTCGTATAAACATTAAGTGAAATTTAACTTCCTTTAATTTCTGACTAAGGAAAAATACTGACAGGAACAATTAATTTCAAAATAAAAAGTTCCTTTTATATAGTACAACTAAAAAACTTGAGAAGTAAGAAGAATGTACTATTCATAAAAATCTCTACGAAATATCGTAATATTGTAACAATAATGATAACTGCGTAACAACTGAAAACTAGTTAATCTTAGCAAACAGATTGAAGATTACCTCAAGAAAACTATTAAAAGGATAAAATTTTCTTAGATTAATAATCCTTTAATTAAATTTATAACTTAATATTCAAACGAAAGTACAGTGATACCTCTGGATACGAAAGTTTCTGCTTACGAAAAATTCAGGATACGAAAAGCGATAGAGATTTTTATGCCCCAGTATACGAAAAAATTTTCAGGATACGAAAAGCTTACGAGATCCCAACTCATCGCCGAGAGTACAGTACCTTTTTTTCAGGGTATCAACCCTTAATTTAGGTGTACAGGTAACAATACACCTTCACTGATCCAAATGCTTTACATACAGTACCGTAATTTTTATACAGTAGTAAAGAAAACGGACCGGTTTCTTAGGGCTTGGAGGGGTATAACTAGGCTATAACTACATTATTGAATAATTTCATGGTGGTTTCTGGAATGGATTAGGCTGTTTTTAACGGTTGGCTTAATTATTGAATAATAGAAATGGCTGCATTGCATGTTTATTACTACACTTTAGCGTGTTTATGAAAGAAAAGGTGTCTTTTCGTAAGGCTTGGAACGGATTAGGCTATTTACATGTAAAATGCGACTCAGGATATGAAACCGTATCCTGAACGGATTACTTTCGTATGCTGAGGCATCACTGTATTCACTTATAATTCTTTGTAAAAGCAAGTCGGACTTATAGCCTACGACATAAGGCTGTGACGTCATCATTGGACGAGAAGTTTACCTTTCGTCCAATGCTCTCGTGAGGTTTAAAATAGGTCGATAAACCTTTTAATCTTACCTTATAAGTTATAAATACGTGATCACATTTCAATTAAAGGAAAAAGGTACAAGCCTAAACTCAAAAAACGTTAATACATCACCAAATAACGTCCAAACAGAGTAAAAAGCGAGAAAGAATTTCCAAAAGAACCGACGGCTATGCCGGCAGGGAAAATCTGAATTGGTTGGGTATAGTTCTACCTGTGGTACCGCTTGGGCGCTGGGGTACACCTGGCATATCTGCGCTAGCTGCGCAAGAGATTTTGAATTTCCTGCCGAGGCGTCCAGGGACTTTAGCCATTATATAACCAGCGGCTAAGTTTTATATTTAAAAATATATAGTATGCTTATTCTAAAGAGACTGGAGAGAAAGACTGATGAAAAGCTGAGAGATGAACAAGCAGGATTTAGAAAAGGTAGAAGTTGCACTAACCAAATTTTCATTTTGAGACATGTTGTACAGCAATTCATAGAATATAGAAATCCCCTTTTGATGGCATTTGTGGACTATGAAAAAGCATTTGATAGTGTGCACCAGCCAATTGTGGAGTGTGTGTTATAATATAATTCCTCTTAAATATGTAAATTTGATTAAGTCTGTTCATGAGCATAGCAAGTGCAAAGTTGATGTTAATGGAGTCTTATCAAATGAATTTCCAATAAACAGCGGAGTACTCCAAGGGAATGTTTTGTCACCTATGTTGTTTATCCTCCTCAAGGATTTTGTAATGTGTAGAACAGTCAGAGATGGGAGAGAAGGATTGAACTGGATTGGTGACAGGAATTTAGCAGACCTAGAATATGCTGATGATGCTGTCCTTGTTAGCAGAACACCACAGGATATGCAATGCTTGCTTACCAGAATACATGAAATATCACAGGAGGTTAGGCTGAAGATCAATAGAAGACAGACAGAGATGATAAGAACGGAGTACGCAATGGAAAATAAAATATCATTGGCAGTAGAAAAGATTAATGAGGTAGAAGTATTAAAGTATTTAAGAACTATGATCTCAATACAGGGTCTTTAGAATTAAGAGTTTAGTGAAAGATGGAAAAAAGCAAATCAGACAATGGCTAGGTTAAGTAAAATTTGGAAATCAAATCATCTGAAATTACATATAAAAATCAGTATCAGTTTGGTGAGATCGGTTTTACTGTATGGACATGAGTCATGGTATGACAATGTAACAATCTCCAATAGATTCAGTAGATTTGAGAACAAAGCTCTCAGAAGGACATTGGGAGTTACTGTAAATGGCATGACAGGATTAGAAATGAAACTTTAAGAGAGATTACTAGAGTGCCATATGTGGATGAGATCATGATGAGGGGTAGATGGAGATGGTTTGGGCATGCTCTTTGCACTCCCCAAGAGAAATTAGTTCACCAAATGTTCAGCTGGGCTCAGCAGGGGACTAGAAGAGTTGAAATACCCAGGACTACATGGCTGAGGACTATCAAGCACGAAGTAGATGATGAATGAAGTATTGAATTAAAAGCTCAAGATAGAGAAGACTGGTGAAATCTGGCCGAGGCTCTTTACATCAATAGGTGTAGGAGAAGATGATGATGATGAACCAAAGACGTGCTATGAAGGTCCAGATTAGCACGTCATAGTAGTGGTTGTAGTAGTCTTTGTGGATGTAAAATGATCTCTATTTAAGTGTGCCATAACAATGCTTTAAAAACAATGCTTTAAAAACAGGGGCAATATATTCTTGTGGTCAATAAATTCTAAAATTAAGAGCTCCTTTACAATAAAGCATAAAAATCCCTATGATATTAGCCAAAAAAGCACATTACTAACACTGAGAAATAATCACATACATTTCTAATCGTAAAACAAACCTAGTGACTCCATGTAGCAGAATCAAATTGGCCAAAATATTTAAGCACCAATGAAACTCACCAACAGAGCAGTAGATAATCTTTGTTAAAAGATTGTCTCTGGTGATAGGTTCCCCTTCAGCTGGTGGTGGATCGATGAAAGTCTGACACACAAAACATATAGTCAGGTCCACACGAACACATTTGCCGTCGTTCTGAAAAAGAGAAAGCAACTTGAGAAAATATGCATTTTTTTATTGTGGTTTACCCATAGTTCAGTAGCTTATATGTAAAATCACAGCTTCAGCCTCTTAACTCCTCAAGACAAGATTTTTCTCTATGGCATTCGAGAATTGTTATATATTCTCTTTTTGGTCTTGAATGGACGAGAGAAAACCATACTAATGATTCATGAAAAATCTACTAAGAATGAGACCCAAACTTTAAAGTCACACAGAATTACAAGACTAAACTTCTAAAATTTAAACAGATAAAAGTATCAACTTTGAAGCAGTGTAAAAATTGGGGCGAATATGCAAAATATGAAGCAATTTATGAATACTCTCAAGTATTTAGCGATGCAGAAAGTACAACCTTTCTTCCAGTGAATAAAAACACCCCAATAAAGAAAACAAGGAGCTTTGTTAGTTGTAAGAAACAATATTTAAACTTTGCTTGGTGATTAGCAAGAGTTTGCAGTGTTTAACTGCTGGAGTGTCCTACAAAATAAATGCAGTTTCCTTAACATGACAAATTTGGAAGTAATTTGTATTTTTCCTAGCTATACAAACCTGGAGCTCTTTACTGAGGAGTATTATTTTGGCGAAAGCTGAAACCAGTCGATAAACTTTTTGTCAGGGTGTAACTACCCACCGATAGTTAGCGGAGGGGGTAGCGGGTAAGTTAACTCTCTCTCACTCAAACCAGCACTAGCGACTAAACGTCACTTTTGTAATGGCGGCAGGACTTTTAGGGGGTTGGTGCTGCGGGTCAGAAATGTGTAAAGAGCTACAGGTTTGTATTGCAAAGAAAAATACAAATTACTTCCAAATTTGTCATTTGTTCCTGTGCAAAATACAAACCTTCAGCTCTGTACTGAAGAGACTCACCTTTAGGTAGGTGGAAGTCCAAACCAACTGGCTGGCAGCTGTCCTGGGACGGACTCTGTATAGAGATATCTTGAGTGATCAAGCACCACGTTATCCTCGCAGGATAACGGCCTGAGCAATCATTGCTGGAGAATAAGAAATTAATCTGTTGGAACATACATCATAGCTATTTAGGCTGTGCCCTCTATTAGTGTATATTTTTTCCCGCCTCCCCCAGACAGGAGGACGGGGACATAACACATATATATGTATATGAAGTTGTCCAAAGAGCGTGAAACTCACTCACAGGAGGAGGTCAGCTGTGTAGGGTTCCCCGAATGCTGCACCCCAAGAGAGGGGACGATGAAGTAGGAAGTAGCCAGTCACTGCCACATTCATCCTAGACTTACTTTGCGGGTAACCACCCTCGAACCTCTGATACTTGTCCCACAAAGGAGCTGAGGTGTTTAGATCACATTATGAGTAACCACCACAGGACCTACTGAGAATGTGTCTATGTTCCTGTGGGTTATGTCTTGCAGGTAGCAGGAGGTGAACATTGTTTGATGTTTCCACCTGCCTGCTTGCAGTACCTGCTGAAGAGAAAAATTCTTTGGAATGCCAGGGAAGTATTACTCCCTTGACATCATGGGTACGGGGACGTCTACCTGTCCTCGAGGTGTCCGAGGCCCATGCCCTTTCTATTAATCGTCTGATCCAGGAGGAGATCGAGTTCTTCATGATTCTCCTCTTGGTCTTCCCCATGCTGACGAACAGCTTGATGATCTGGGGTCGGGTTCTTCTCATCCTTATGAGATATAACCTCATCGTCCTTACAGGGCATAGTAACAGTCGATCAGTATCGTCTGTTACCGATCGGAGACTCCCGATGATCCGAAAGGCCCCGAATCTAGGATTCGCAAAGGACGGATTTGTCTGCAACAAACTCAGGGGCGAAACTGAGTGTAACTTGCCACCCATCTCCCTGAATAGGTGATGTCATATGGAGACCTTGTAACTCACCGACTCTTAATGTAGAAGTCAGGGCCAAGAGAAAACTGTCTTTAACCTGTTAAGTGTCTCTCTCTCTCTCTCTCTCTCTCTCTGTATAGTTTTCAAATATGTTCGTCATATATTTGTACGTTATTTATTCACTTTATTCTCTCTCTCTCTCTCTCTCTCTCTGTATAGTTTTCAAATATGTTCGTCATATATTTGTATGTTATTTATTCACTTTATTCTCTCTCTCTCTCTCTCGGCATTTCCTTTCCTATATAGTTTTGTGAAATCTTGTTGTCCAGTCAGTCGGCAATGAGAAGTCATCTTCGCTCTCGGCATCAGAAGAAAAGTTTGTTTCTTCAATATCCTCATCACTGGAGGATTCAGAACTAGTGCTCTCATCATCAAACAGGTTATCATTATCAGATTCCTCAACAATAATGTCATTTATTTCATCTAAAGAAATAACCTTCCTCTTTAGACCGCTCATTGTAAAAGGAACAACAAACAACCTTTTCAACATGAACGCCCGAAGCGCACTGAGACGAATCCAGTTTTCTAACATCAAGCTACCTTCAGAAAAAAAGTTGCCAGACAAGTTTCTATTTACAGCTTACATATGCTGAGTGTTGCCAATTGGTGATCCTATACTTACTATACGAGTAAACGTATTATCACAAGACTGACGACTTGAAATAGGCAGTTAAAGTCATGAACGGAATATACCATTGAATGCAGTACCGAGTAGATTTTGGTGAACGGTTTATCACGTGGGTGACGCTTAACAGGTTAAGGTCAAGCCCTTATCCAAGGCTTGACATACGAGGCTCCTTTCCGTGAACTTAAGACCCTGACAACGTTTCAAGGAGGTGGTCTAAATTTTGACTGAGGGCAGGAATGCTCGAAGTTCCGTATGAGGAGTGAAAATTCCATCAAGGAGGAAATGTTAACTCAATTTAGTTCGAAGACGATGTTCAAGGCTAAACAAAAGCCTTTTCCCACCGACACTGAGTGAGTTCATGAAGACCAACAAATCGAGGGGAGGAGAGAGATCTACTACTTTGAGGAGATTGGTGTCTAGCACCCACCAACTCAGTTCTATCTTCTGTTCAGGTCTAACTGGTACTAGGGTACTCAAAGACAGTATGCGGAGCCAGCCCTGGGGCACAAACTTCTCGAGGAATGTTAGATGCCCAAGCTGTTTTGCCACTGGTGCTAGCAGTTTTCCTCTCAGGGGAAAGCTCTGCTGGTACTTGATCCTCTGACAGAAAGACCTTACCTAGTGTGGTCTTGACCAAAGGTGGAACAGTCTGAGGATGGTCGGTCTGTGAAGGGAGGGGGGGAAGGGGGGGGGGGGGGAGCGCTATCTGCCCTCCCTCTTCGCAAGGGCGAGAGTTGGCAAGGAGAGGGTTAGTAAGGTGCGCTGACTTGGGCACCTCTTTCAGTTTGTCCAGCTGGGAGCGTATGCTCACGAGGGGAGAGCTGGAAAAATTGATCCTTTAAGCTCTTAAATATAATTGCTTTCTGTGTGCACTTGTGAGGGGTGAGTCCATGATTGTGAAGCAAAACTGGTAGAACACGCTCCTTCCAGTTTGCCCAACTGCAAGATGAGAACTGGAATTGTGCACTGGTTTGTGCACTTTTCCCAGTTCTCAAAGGCAACAGATCTACCCGTACGTGCCTTTCTCCGCTCACCCAGGGACCGTGACGTAGGACTCTCCTTCATATCGGACTATGCTTCTTGTGATTGCGGTTCTTGATTTAAAGACTCGCCCAAGAGAGCATTCTGTGCAGCAGAAGTGACGTGCCTCTCTTAGTCAGGCAGACGAGCTTGTCCGCCCACCTTACTCAGTGAATGGGTGTGTAACACCGTGCAAGATTTCCTTGTGAAACTAGGGTGCGTTAACGCCCGAGTAAGATGAACCAGGGTATTTTCCTACGGAGTCTCCCGCAGCAGCCTGGTTAGTAGCGTTATGCGCTCATCCAAGAGGGGGCATTCGTTCATAATAGGCTATTAGGACTGCAGGAGACAGGTTGTACCAGCACCTGTGAGGAAAAATTCCTCATCATCAGAAAATGGGAAGGGCTCTGGACTACCTGGTCAACAAATACCCAGTAGAATGTTAACAATACCTCGGGATTGTCCCTATTGCCACCCCCAAAGGTTAGCAAGTTCCGAGTGGAAAAAGCGACCTAGACCTTGCAGCGTAAAGTCAATTCTCTTCAGTTCCTCACAAGGGGTCGCCGACTTACGACCGACGTATGTCGAACTGACAAAGTGAAGTTTCCGTAGATTCATTATGATGCGTCATTATTCGGCAATCATTTGTCATATTTCATCAATATTTTCATACTGTATACAATGATTTCATTTTCTTAATAGATTATCATATGCTTTATTAAAGTATTTTTGTATTCTATTTTTCAATTTCGGAAGAATTTTAAACATCAAGAATTACTTAACATTTGTTTACCTTTGGTTATGATCAGCTGATCTGAAGGTCCCGCTACTGTATCGAAAGTTTGCTCACATACAAGCGACGTATTTTTTTATATAATTTCTTAAATTATTCAAAATATCCTCATGATAAATATTACATCAGCACCTAAATGTTACAGGATATCAGAGTTTTCTTTCAATTAATTTATAGCTATTATTATTAGTTATCATGCGAATACGTTCTCACTCTATGCGAGTGTGTGTGTGAGCAGGCTCGTATGGGTAGTTTCTTTTAAAAGTTTCATACAGTATTTAATTTTTCATTCATTATTAAGCCTTCATATTTCATTATTAACTATTATGGTTCATTAAAGCATGTTTGTATTCTATTTTTTAATTTCTTGAGCAAGTCAATAATTGACAATTACTTTCAGTAGGCATCAGCTGATCTCAAGGTCACGCTATTGTATTGCGCTTATGCGCACATATAAAACGAATAACACAGAGTTGTTTATAGAATCTTCTTAACTTATATGAAATCTCTTCATAATGAATATTACATCAGTAACAATATGTTATAGGGTATCACACTTTTCATACAGTCTGTTTATAGACCTTAATATTAGTTTCATATGAATAAGCTCAAGCACTGTGTGTGTGTGTGTACGTATTTTGATTTTTAATTCGCCGTTAAATCTTCATATTTCTTTAGATATTATCAGAAATCCTTTGTATCATTACTCGATGATTCGATAATGGGAATGATATTACTCAGTAATACACCGAAAGGAAATAATTCGGTTTGCCAGCGCTAATTCCGCCATACATGTCGTCACAGGACGTGACGTGAACTCGAAAAAGAATGACTTGCAAATTATGTAAAATCCTTGCCTTTTTCTTGCAAGACATGAAAGAAAATACTAACTTATCAATCAGAAGTATTTCAATTTTATAATGTAAAAGAAAATACAATATTTCTAATAAAAAGTTTGCTTCGTTAGTTTACTTTCTTTAGATAAATATCGATCTATTATCAGAGATGAAATAAAACTAGCATATGGTTATATTTACGCTAAGTCATACTCATTAAAATCGATACACACACAAAATGCTTTGTATCATTACTTGATATTTTGATAATGGGAATACTAATAATAATAGCTAGCCTTTTTGAAGGAAATCACTTTATTGCCCACTCGCTTTCCGCCTGTAATATGTCACCAGACATTAATCAAATGAACTCGACAGAGATAAAGACTTTCCTTAGCATATTTTTTTTACTGAAAATGGATACTGTATATTAACAATAAAAAACTAATAACATACCAAGATAAAACAGTTTAATTTTATACAGGAAAATAGATCATCTTCAAGGAAAATTTTCCTACTAGTGTACTATTTCAGATATACTTGGGACGTCATCACAGTGAAAAAAAAATCGCCGTAAAGGCGAACTGTCATAAGTCGCATAAGTCGTAAGTCGGCGACTACCTACGTCTCAAGTTGATGTCAAGAAGTGCAACAGTTTGCACACACCTGTAATGAGGGGGGGGGGGATTAACTCCAACTGTCACCAACGCAATGGGAGTTGGCTGAAAGTACGTTAAAATCAGCTAACCTGGGTAGCCATTACTCCTTAGAGGAAGATGTTATTACAGCGAATCTCCTCGTGATCGCTTACGGGCAAGAGACCGGTCAGTAACGACTGATCACCTTCAACTACTTCCGAAAGGTAAGATTGAGATGTATCTCCAATCTAATGTTGGAAAGGTAATGTAGGCATAAGTCCATCTACAGACCCGTAACACAGACCAGGGAGGCGGACGAACATATGGGCGTAGCCCGAATTATTAGCAGTGTCCCGAATTCGATTGGAGAACGTTGATAAACGTTGGTAACTGAGACCTCCTCCTTCCTATGAACAATGAAAACGTTTGTATTTCTTCACCACTGATCGGAAAAGCTGGAATATGCTTCGAATTTTCCCTTTCAGGAAACGGATTCACTTATGTGAAGTTTCTGGTCTCAGTATTATTATTATTAATAAACTGAGACCTCCAATCGGAAGTTAGGAAGGAGCTGCCTGGGATGAAGGAAGACCGCATATCCAGTATGTCTGGTTACAGGAAGGAAAAAAGAGTAATGCATCACCTGGTTCCCCATAAGGAAAATAGCCATCAACACTAATGACTTATTAAAATGGAGTTCTAATTGCAAGATGATCTATAGTCCTTGTCGGCAGCAAGATTGCTTACCCGCATATGCGCATGTCCGCCTGCGGCCACGCATGCGTAACCTCTTTGCCTCTGGGTAAATGTTTGACAACGAGTTTGAGACCGCTTGAGAGAATAATGTTTGTGCGAGGAATCGCAACATTACTGCTCAAGGAAGATCGTCAACTAGCTGTAGTATTCTTAAGATGTGTAAAACAACACATACAGCTATAGTTTAGCGATTATAACTCAGTTGTTTGCCTGCCTGCCTTGTGGGTGGGGCTTGCTAACGTTCATAAACTTAATGAGAAGCTGACAAGTTTGTCCGGTTGTCTTGTGGGCAGGGCTTCTTAACATTTGGAAACGTAATGAAAAGCTAATATTCGTCTGGCCACCTTGTGTACAAAGCTTGCTATCATTCATAAATGGGAGCAGAAACTAACAATCTTGGGACTAAAGACTTAAGATTATAACCTTGTAAGATTATATATCATAAGCTCTCCATTTCGTTGGACAACATGGCCCGAGAAAATAACCCAGAAGGATTATATTTCACGAACTTGGTGTCTAACGAGAACTCATTGTGTACAGGGATACATTGACATATGCGGCTGACTCAAGCCATCGGTAGTAAACCGTATTTGTGGCAATAACCCTGAGATTTTGTCTTGGCGAGAGGGGATGTGCCACAGGAGCTCATTTCAGCCTTTTAAAGAATTTTACCGAACGTCTGTAGTTACGTAAAACTTCTCAGAGATACCCATGCAAAAGCGAAGTCTTGCATGAAGGGTTTGTTGTTCCAGAACGCTTCTGTACAGGGTTGCCAGCGAATGCTGGTGAGCGTTGGCAGGCGCTCGTGAGAATCAGTGAACGCCATCTGATACTAGCAAACGCTGGCGAGCGTCCACAAAGCCCTGGCAATCACCCGGGAGCATCCACAAAGCCCTGGCAATCGCCCACGAATTCCAGCGAAAATCCGTGAACGAGAAAATAAAAAGCGCCAGCAATCTCCTTTCCAGCTAGACCCAGTAAACGGATTTTGAGCGAAGCGAAAAATCTATTTTTGGGTGAGACAGCCATGTTGTCCTGATGGAAGTTCCTTTAAAATAGCTTGCTAGGGTATATTTGACTACAGTGATATTTCCAGAGAATTTTACCTTAAGGTATCCAGAATTCTAACTCCTGGCGCGAATATCCCTAACTTTTACTTTTAGGGATATCGCATAATATCAGAGGACGTATTCTTGACACGCCACATAGCAATCTTCACCCCGAATAGCGTTTACGCTTCGAGAGGGAAAGTGTCAAGAAACGAAAGGCGAGCCGTTATTAAGGCACCACTCCTTACTGTTTTGAGTACCTAGATGACGTCATGTCCGTCCACCATCTTTATTCCTTGTAGCGTTAAGCGAGGTGCTACAGATACAGTACTTTCGGGAGGGATTCATCCGGCCCTTTTGTTAAAAGAAGGGCGGGTCCATCAGGACAACATGGCTATTTCACCCAAAAATAGATTTTGCGCTTCGCTCAAAATCCATTTTTTGAGCTCAGGCCATGTCGTCCTGATGGAAGTTTACCAGAGCATTAATGTATCTGTGGATTTTCTATTAGTGCCTAAACCTAAAGACAAGACTTTCCTTGGTCATTTAGACCTAGAGACGTAATTTATGATGTTACCGTTATACACCATTTCAACTAATCATGAACTATGTTAGTTCTTCTTGCCCCCAACAGGGAAGAGTCATGCCAGACTCAGGAAAAAGTCTCGATGATTGCATATTTCATATGAACAACCTAGCAAACAAACAGGTATATTGGTCTCACCATATACCTTTTCAATCAGAGTTTGTATTTGGAAAGGAACAAATGTATGTATGAACTACCGACACCTCCCTGAGTCTACTGGGCTAGCTGCATGCAAAGACAGATAGGTTTGTATCCATGTAGAAACAATTGTTTGCATAGGTCAGCATTATAATCAAGGTATACTAAGTCGGTCGTAATCTCAGCATTATAATCAAGGTATACTAAGTCGGTCGTAATCAAAGACTGACAAATCCTGATGTGTACACACATAGAGAAGATTTGTTTACCTGTTGGAACAAATATTTATAGATGTTCTCTTATATATATGCAAAATAAAAAGGGTGATCAATAAATGCTATTTATCTGAATTTTGAGGCGAATAAGATGCAAAAATTCAATTATAATTCTATTGATAATAAAGTATGAAGTCAATTTGCATTTTATAGTACAGTATAAAATGATATTTGAAAAAATTTTAAAAGCATAAATAAAGAAGTAATATCAGATATACTTGTTTTATCTGAAAAGAAACACTTAGGCCACTTAGAGGAAAATTATTTTAAAATTTTCTTATTCAAATTTCTGTCATTACAGTCTGTTCACACTTGCGTAACATTACACATGGCACATGTGTTATTCTTTTATGCTTCTTTCACCTTTTACAATTGGAACAGTCCATAGTGTCACCATGGTGACACTCCACTTAACATGTTGTTCCGTATGGAGTCAGCATGAACACCCTTCACATAAAAGTCCCAATTAATTCACTGTTCCTCGCAGTTTTTAAGCGGCAGGCTTTAGCACACTACCAGCCGCCACCACCAACCTCTTGATCTCTTGCACTAGCTTCACATAGTGTTTGAAAAACACCCTGGATGACTTCCATCCAGTATACGAGCGAAGACTTTCAAAGTCCATATTTTGGAAAAAATTCAGAGATGAAGCAATCTTTCTCAGATCATGACCTGTGGGTGTACTGTCTGGGTCCGCACTGCGAATGAAGTAGGTGATCTTCGCCCTTAGTTGCTTCAGAGACAAATTTGAACCTGAAGTTTCTCCCTTAAAAAGCTGTCCTCCCCTAAAGTCTGAAGTTCTACAAAAATAGACCTTTAGGCACTCTACTGGACACAAAGATACATCTTCCTTCAGAAGGC
Source organism: Palaemon carinicauda (assembly GCF_036898095.1). NCBI lineage: Eukaryota > Metazoa > Arthropoda > Malacostraca > Decapoda > Palaemonidae > Palaemon > Palaemon carinicauda. The sequence goes on along the minus strand of NC_090753.1, from coordinate 338,626 downwards.
AGATTCTCCAGGAACCCCACCTTTTGGTGGGTAGCTCATTTTTAGCGAGAAACGTTGGGTCAGGAAAAAGATTCAGTTCTCCCCTTTCCGTGAACTGAATATGGCCCTCATCTCTAGTAAGGGCCAATATGTCGCTAACTCTGGCTCCCCAGGCTAGTACAAATAGGAATATAACTTTTTGGGTGAAATCTTTCAGAGAGCAATCTTCATTGTTCAGAGTTGATGCCAAATGAAGAACCTTATCAAAGGACCACGAAATGGGCCTCGGAGGTGCTGCAGGCCTAAGCCTAGCGCAGGCCTTAGGGATCTTGTTAAAGATTTCATTAGAGAAGTCAACCTGGAAGACATACAGCAAGGGTCTAGTCAAGGCAGATTTACACGTAGATATCGTGTTGGCTGCTAGTCCTTGTTCATGAAGATGAATAAAGAAAGATACAGAAATCTGTTGAGATTTCTTTTGGCTTCTTTGCCTTGACAAAGGCAACCCACTTCTTCCAGGACAACTCATAGTCTTCTGGTAGATTTAGACTATATTCTTCTAAAAAGTTTATACTGTCTCTCGAAATCCCAAACCTTTTCTTGACTGCTAAGGAGAGAAAATCATGAGATGAAGGTTTCGAGTTTTGTGATGAAGCGAAGACAGTCGACTTCTGCACTTGTCGAGTCAGAACTGGATCAGGCAACGGGACCAACTTCAGTCGCAGTTCCAATATCAGAGGAAACCAGATGCTGTTCGGCCACTTGTGAGCCACTATAGCTGCCGTTACCTGAAAGGATCTCAGTTTGTTGAGGACATTCAACAGAAGATTGGATGGAGGGAACAGGTAAATCCTGGACCATCTGTTCAAATCTAGGGATATCGCGTCTACTGCTTCCGCTAGAGGGTCCTCATATGGGGCCACGTAACGAGGTACCTTCTTGTTGTCGCTCGTCGCGAAGAGGTCGATTTGCAGTTCTGGGACTTGACGTAAGAAGGAGAATGATCCTGCGTCTAGGGACCATTCTGACTCCATCTAGGGACCATTCTGACTATCGGTGTAAGCATGGATAGAGCGTCCGTCGTTGTGGCGGGATGTAAACAAAAACAAACCCCCACACCTTTGATCACTCTTACTTTCAAAATATCCCATAATACAAACTTTCCCCTTACTTTACTTCAAACTGGACTATTGCACAAAGGGAAAAGCAAACAAAACATAACCTTAAAATTATATTCACCGCAACCAAAAACAAAAATCATACATCATTAAACAACTTAACACTAAAACAGACAAAAATGACACTTTTATATTTATATATTATAGCGGTGTGTGTGGTACACAAAACTCACCAATAATCAGAAAACTTTACACATCCAACACCAACAGTTCCCACACAGTAATGAAAAACACTTGAACACTAAAATAAATCACTTAATACTAAACCCAATCATCATATATAACCCAGCAAAAATAATTAAACTTAATACCAAAACATACGAGAAACTTGAATTAATATTCGTGTGTGGCCACCGTCATCCACAGACTACACACTGGCACCAGTCTTTGTAACCAGTTGCCACAACTTCTGGCAAACAATAACGAGCAGTCAATTCGACTGTCAAATCACGTAAGCGGTGGTGGTCATCATCATCATCATTAAGGAACAATCTATTTCACAGCTGGGTCATCAACGCTCAAAATTCTATGTAAATATATATCCGCTGTCTACTCCTAGGTTCATATTATACGGTCCAGGTCGTCATCAATCTATCAAATGTGCGGCAGGCAACCAACAGGCCACAGACAAACAAAAACTCCAAGGAGTTTAACCCTGGACACCCCGACTCCAAAAAAAAATTCAGGAAAAATTTAGTTATGCATCAATCTGTATTGTTTGACTTGCTAAAAATACTTCAAAGAATGCTAAAAACTACTGAAAATATAAATGATACCCATCTACAAAATAACTATTTATTAGAAATATATTAAAAATCTAAGTATACAAAAAAAAGACGACGTAAATATTCACAAAAAATAGAAATATACATATATACATAAATCCCTTTAGGGACACCTTCTTAGATGGCAAAGCAACAGCGTGTAATTGCTGGAAATAAGTTGGACCCATAGAAGTCAAGATCTGAAATGAGAAAAAAAGGGTAACTTTTTTTGGCCAAAAAAATTTGTCCAAATTTCATGAATTTTTTGGGGTACCCAAATGAAATAGGAAGACGCTAATTTTTTTATAGAATAAACTCATATTATCCTAGAACAGAAATACATAATAAAATGTGCACTAAGATGTAATTTACTGTTATATCAGGGGCGAAATCTAAAGGTCATTTTTTGACGACCTAGTTTCACAATGTAAATTTCTTATGAAAATCATTGTATCTCCTATAAAATATGATATTTATGCATTAAAATATACCAAAATATCACAAATTCTATACAGAACAAGAATATATAGAGATATGCCAACTTACCTTTCGGGTATGTCAACAAAATGGCCGCAGACCGCAACAACTCTTACAGCCCAAACTACCACTTGAAATGAAGAATGAGGTTGCAAGCTCCATATTATCATCAGCATCTCTTTTTAACTCCATTAGAAGTGTGTTAATGACATCTATGCCGAGGGAATACTGCCTGCTGGCCATTATTGAAGATAAATTCAAAATAAATAGAAAAAAATCAGAAATTTGCAGCAAAAAATAAAAAAATTCAGAAATTAGCATTTGAGGGAAAATGGACCTCATGGCAATATATGGCATCTAAGCCAAAACCAATGTCATGCAAGTGGTAGACACACCATCCACCCACACTTTCCAACTATAAAGAACCAAACAAGTATCAACACTGTTCGACAATTTATAATTATGTAATAACTTTGCTGTTTGATCACTTGCCCCTATAAAGGTATTTCAGGGTCGAGGTCGACCCCTGGGGGGGGGGTAAAAAAACGGGGAAGGAGGGAAGTTAGACGAAAATCAGTCCTAAAGCAGACAATGGCATGTAGACTAGTCACCCCTTGCAGGTCGATCACTTCCATATTAGAGACAGCTGATGATTTATGGGGAAAAAACAGGTTTTGAAAATGCTGTAGGGGTCGCGTACAACCCATCATACCTTTCCAGGGTTAAAAGTGTCTAAGGAGCTAAAGGAATCCAAAGGAGGAATTACGGCTCTGATACAAAAAAAAATCACTTCACAGCCGGCTTTCGAAGAACAAAAAAAACACAACCGACTCCTTCTACAGTCAAAAAGCAAATCCTTTCGCCCAAGACATTCATTACCGTCCTAACCTAGCTAAAAATGTAAACAAACAACCTCAAATATACCGACAGTCTTTCCCACTACAAACAATCATTCGCTAACTACCACTTGTTCTTCGGCGCGCACCGCGGACACACAAACACACACGCACACACAACCACACGCACACACAAACGCACATACACACATACTCTCTCGCGCGCGCGATCTAGCAAAACTAAAGCAAATTAAATTCTCTCTCTCTCTCTCTTTGACAAAACTAAAACAAATAAACTCTCTCTCTCTCTCTCTCTCTCTCTCTCTATTTGACAAAGCTAAAGCAAATAAAATATCTCTCGATTTAACAAAACTAAAACTCTCTCTCTCTCTCTCTCTCTCTCTTCTCTTTCTCTCTCTCTTTCTTCTCTCTCTCTCTCTCTCGATTTGGCAAACAAACAAAAAATAAATAAAAATAAAATTAATCCTCTATCGGTGTAAGCCTGGATAGAGCGTCCGTCGTCACATTGCAGAACCCTTGGAGGTGAACTGCTGATAAGCGCCATCTCTTCTCTTCCGCCAAACGGAAGATGGCCAACATCACTTGGTTGATTTGGGGCGATCTAGAGCCTTGTCGATTCAGACATCTCATTATCACTTCGCTGTCTAGAACCAGTCTTACGTGGGTTGAGCAGCGAGGACTCAGTTTCTTCAGAGTTAGATAAACTGCCATGGCTTCCAGAATGTTAATATGGAAGGTCTTGAATAGAGAGGACCAAGTCCCTTGGACTTTCCTATGGTGAGAGTGACCTCCCCATCCTTCCTTTGAGGCATCCGTGTGAATGATGACTGAAGGTGGAGGTGGTTGTAAGAGCACCGATTTCTTTGGGTGCTTGGCCTCCGACCATGGCTTGTAGGCCATGGGGCATACAGCAATATTGTTCACTTTTATTTGACCCACCCTGCAACTATCCAATTTTTTTATATGTTATTCAGTAGGTTCTTAGCTACAAAAAAATACAATGTTCTCCAAAAATAACTTGCACATTAATTAGTAATTACTAATTATTAGCCTCCTAATATTCAACAGAATTTAGTTCAATTTCTTGCCACTAGATGGCTCTGCACAGGTTCTTATCCAATAAGAGCATTAGAAACGGAATCTCGCGCTGTTGCCACATCTCTAATGCGCGGTTGCCATATTTCTCTCAGATGCGGAAGATAGCGTGTTTTAAAAGGTACAATTCCACTTTACATCATCATAACTCAACATTATCTCAACTCAAGACATCAAATTCTTTTCCGTTCCTGGTATTTTGCTGTAGTGTTGGTTAAAAAGGTTCGTAACTCAAGTTTTATTGATCAATATTGCATATATATATATATATATATATATATATATATATAAATCGATAGATAGGTAGATAGATAGTGTGTATTTGTGTGTGGCTGTTTGCCTGAGAAGCTAAAAACAATTTCAAGGTCACATGTTTTATAAAATAAAATTATAATAGCGAATCACTTGCATAATGCTTGAATCAATTTATTGGCATTACAGCAGCAAAGGTCACGATACCCAAATCTGGCTTTTATCAGTCAGGGATGTTACCTCACTGGCCACCACAACCATCAGTAAAAAAACAGATGCTTTTGACACGGGCTCTTGCAACAATTTTGGGCTCATGAGCACGGGCTTCCAATTGCATCCCATAAATCAACTTCAATAAGTAACATCAGACTTTGGGAGTCTGGTATGAGCGCCAGTGAGTCACTTGGTAATATCTGAGACACTTTATTTGCTACTAGCAAATTGGTATAGTGTTCTACGTACCACAAAGTAATGTTTATTACTTCAAAGTCTTCAAAGGTCTTTCCAAGACTCTCCGGGCTTGGGACCAGCTTCAGTTCATATTCTTTATTGATAGAGAAGTATAGCAGTATTCATCATCATCATCATCTCCATCTCCTCCTACGACTATAGACGCAAAGGGCCTCGGTTAGATTTTGCCAGTCGTCTCTTGTCTCGAGCTTTTAAATCAATACTTCTCCATTCATCATCTCGTACTTCACGCTTCATATTCCTCAGCCATGTAGGCCTGGGTCTTCCAACTCTTAATAGTGCATTATTAGAAAGAATATATTAAAATGAAAGTCTTTCCTAAAGAATGCTTTCAAAACATTTTGAAAAAAAAAATGGAAAATTAATGCAACTTAAGAAAAATAGGAAACTTGATATAAGGAATTTTCCTTAGTCAAAAATATCTATAAAAGTCCTGTTTCTGTGAATGAAGCGAGGTACAAGATATTCCGCTTTTGTTACAGGACAGACACTGCACTGCCACCAAATCTTGAATCATTGGAGAATCACATTAAACGGGCCAACTACCAACCTGCAATACATAGACGTTGTCTTTAGACAAATATGGAAGCTCCAAATCCTCTGGGAAATGGATGGAAAATGGAACAGAACTGTTTGAAAATAGTGTGGAACACTTTGCCAATTGCACTGGAGTCAATTCTGAAAAGTATTTCTTGTTCCTGCCGGAAATCAGGATGTAATCAAGGGAACTGTTCTTGCCGTGCAAACAACCTGAAATGTTCAGATTTGTGCCACTGCACAAACTGTAAGAATACATCAACTGATGAAAATAGCCTGATACAAGACACCGATTCTGATGATGACATTAACGAGGAAGGCGAGCTATGAGTAAGTTGAAAATGATTATAATCAGGCACGATTTTTAGCATGAGGTTAAGCATAAGCATGGACTGAAACTGACATTACTAACAATTTTGATTTTTAGAAAAATGTCTTTTACAAAAAGTTACTTTAAATGAAAAAAACACTTTTTATCTAGCACAAACGGAAACTGTATCAGCATTAGGCATATTCCCTGATAGAGAAGAAGACTCATTTTTTAAAACTATATTATGTAATTTGTAAAAAAATAAAATGTCTATATGATTGTATACTTATCTTAATATCATAGTCTTTCTTTTAAGATATCCTTTTTGGTAAACCATGGACAGAAATTGTGAAAAAAAACATTCCTCCCAGTGGAGAAAATGTGAATTTCATAGGTTAATGTATTTCGCCTGTAGTGGGTTAATGAGCAACTTTACAGAGGAGAACATTGCATTTTTGGAAAGAGCACCCCAAAATTAAATTAGAACAAGTGTTTTCAGGTAGTTGCGAGGAGGGTCAATCACTCATTATTTAGGCATCTTTTATCAGCATGCCCCACGGCCTATTGAGAAGTGATCGCAGACTAGTCGGTATCGGTCTTCTTAGATCTCCTCGAGCGTTTGATGCATATCTTCTCCAGACTCCTGTTGCATCCTTTAATTGTGCTCTTAGCACTAGGTCTGTCACTGATGCGAACTGAAGGGAGCCCAGCACACTCTCCTGTTGGCGTCTTGATATCCGATTGAATTTTAGAAGTCTCTTGACAGATCTCGCTATCTCTCTCCTCTTCTTTGATGGAATGGAGAGGCGGTGTGACTGTAAGTTCCAATGAATTCCGAGCCCTTTAAATTTTTGAGCTGGAGAAAGTCGAGACTTTTTGGCACTGATCTTGAATCCCAGATGTTCCAGGAATTGGATCACTGTCTTGGAGGCTTGCATGCATTCTGTTTCGGATGCTGCCCACACCAGCCAATCGTCCAGGTAGGCCACTACCTGAACACCTTTTAGGCGTAGTTGATGAACGACTGCGTTTCCAAGCTTCGTGAAGATCCTTGGGGCTATGTTTAGTCAGAAGGGCATAGCTCTGAAGACATATTGTTTCTTCTGTAGCTTGAATCCTAGGTAGGAGGAAATTTGGAGATTGATTGGGATATGCCAATAGGCGTCTGCCATGTCTATGGAGACTGTGTATGCCTTCTTTGGCAACAGGGTCCTCATGTGTTGAAGGATTAACATCCTGAACTTGTGGTTTACTATGAACTTGTTGAGTGGCGACAAGTCCAGAATGACTCTGAGTTTGTCTGAGTCCTTCTTCGGAACACAAAAGATCCTTCCTTGGTATTTGATGGACTTTGCCCTCTTTATTACTCTCTTGTCCAAGAGTTCTTGGACATATTCTTCCAGAACGGGGGTTGAGTGTTGGAAGAATTGAGGGAAAGATGGTGGAGCTGCATTCTAGCTCCAACCCAGTCTGTTCTTGATTAGGCTGTGGGCCCAGGGATGGAAGGTCCAGTGATCCCGGAAAGAGAATAGTCTTCCTCCTACCGGAAGCATCTCACTTGGGTTGTTGACCAGAGGACTTGCTTTCTTGGCCGCGTCCACCTTTATTACCTCTGCCTTTCGAGTGGCGTCTAGAGGAGCCTCTGAATGAACCTCTGGCTTTTGGCCGAAAGGTAGTAGACTGCCTCTAAAAAGTTGGGGTAAAGGCTGGCGACTGTGTTGCCAATTGCTGGGATACCAATTGGTATGTAGTAGGTGGTTGTGCTACCACCTGGGGTACCGCGGCCACGGGAAGTTGCTGTTGTCTAGGGGGGCGAGAGGGCGCCCTTGGCCTCCTTGTCTTCCTCTTAGGTAGGGGACCCTCATCTGGGAAAGACTTCCTCTTCATTGACAAGCCCCACTTCTGGAGAAGGTTCCTATTTTCCGTGGCAGCTTTGTCAACTACTTCCTTGACCACTTCATTCGGGAAGAGGTCCTTGCCCCAGATACTGGACGATATCAGCTTCCTCGGTTCGTGTCTCACCGCAGCCGAGGCGAACACGAACTCTCTGCAAGCTCTTCTGGCTTTGATAAAGCCATACGTGTCCTTAGTAACAGTTGCCAGATGTGCTTTGGCAACAACCATAAACACATCTGGATTCTGGGTATCGCTTGCCATTGTCTCTATGATAGTTTGAGGAGACATAGAGGCAGCAAGTCTTTCTTTAGTTTCCTGCTCCCTGCGCGGGAAAAAATCTGACAACTTGGGGAGGTCCTCGCCGAACTGGCGTCCGGCAATGTCAGCCTCCAACTTCCCGACTGAGAAGATAAGATGTACGTCCTTCCAGTCCTTCTGGTCTAAAGGTAAAGCTAGGGATAACGGCTTACACTCGTCGAGTGTAGGGCAAGGTTTCCCTGCTTCGATTGCCTTTAAAGCAGCCTTGTACCCTTTTTCCATAAAGGGAAAGGCTCGGGAAGATGAAGCAACAAAGGAAGGATGCTTCTTGCTCAGAGCCGGCACCTTTGAGTTAGTGAAGGCCCTCTCCTTCAAGGTGCTCGTCAGCAAAGCCTGAGATTTGGCATGGTCAAAAACTATGACCTCTTTTGGCTCTGTCTCCTCCTTTGAAGCTGGCTCAGCCTTCAGACGGACGAAGCAGTCTGGGTAAGCCCCAAAGCTGGGCCAGAATTCCACATCTTCGATGGGGACTGAACCCAGCTTCTCAGAAAAGTAAATCTTTCCCGCCGTCATTGGCATATACTCAGCATGCCTCCACGGGTTCACATCTGAGAACGGAGGAAGATCCTTGACATTAAGTCTCTTCTGAGACGCACGGGATGCTGCAAGTTGGCGTATCTCTAACCTTAACGCAGCTTCCTTCTCAGTAGTTTGTTTCTGAATCTGCTGCACCAATGTCATAATTGACGACAGTCTTCCCAATGTCGTCCGATGGGGGAGCAGATGACGTCGAGGAAACAGATTCTGGGGCAGGAACCGATGAGACCGAAACTGTTTCGACATCTTCCTCGTCGGTGTCAGGAGCCACGGTCAACTCTTCTTGACCTTCTGCGAGAAGGCCCTTTTCAGTGCCCTCTGACACTTCTGACATCCTGTCATCAAGTTGGATGTCTTTCATTGCGTCCGAGACATCAGACTCTACTGGAATCTAGACGCACGGGATCTCTGAGTGAGGCTGAGGGATAACCGCATCTGAAGATGCCCTAGGGAAAAGATGGGCCCCCATCTTCTCATTAGGAAGGTAAGGCCCTGTGGTGTTCTTCTGAAAACCTTGGACCCATTTTCACAGCTTCTCCCTTGCTGCATCCCTTGACTCTGCTGACTTAGGGTCGTCAAAAGCCTCAGTAAACAAGTTCTTACAGACATCACATACCTGGGGGTCCCAATATCGCAGAACTCCCTTGGTAACTGCACAGCATGCATGCGTCCTGCACATCCCATGGCCGCAGAAGTTCTTGCTGCGGACATTGCAGAACATGCTCCCACACTTGGGATGGTCCTCCTGTAAAGAGAGGAAAATACAATGAGTATACGGTGAATAATCTCACAAGATTAAGTATACAATATATTATTTTTGCATGTAGCCTAGGATAGATAAGCTAGAAAGGAAAAAGGAAAGACACATACATGTGCTTCCTGCCCAGCCGATTGTTGTGACCTCTCTCAAAATTAAAACTATAGGTAATTCTATCTAGAAAATCATTGGAAGATTTCTATCCTATAAGGATAGGAATAGTGTAATTTAGCACCAGCTTCCAGACGTTTTAATATTGAGGATTGTTATCAGTGATCACTAATTAGGATATAGAAAGAACTTAATTCCTTTATATTATATGGTCTCAACAACAGGCTGCACATGACAACACAGAGTATGTTGGAAGAAACTTTTGGGCTACCGTATAATCTGTACTGTAGTTTTCTGTTTGCAGTATGATCTATATTGCAATTATACTGGTTACTGTATAACCATATACTGTAAGCCGGCAGGCTAGCACCTGGGTATAGTTCAGAAGATATATTGCCTTCTGGGATAATGGGCGGCAGTCCCCCAACTGCTGGTGGGTCGCCGGCTGCCGGCAGTCTATGCCAGCTGGCAAATAGGTATTATACCCGGCGGTCAGCGGCCTAATTGGCTGCCGGCAGGTTAGGACCCAGTGGTACTACCCAGAAGAGGTAGAGAAAGCATGGATCGAAGGATTGTGTAAGAGCTCTGCCTTACCACCTTCTAACCAGAATAAGGGTTCAATGGAAGGGGAGAATGTAACATTCAAGCTTCCACCCGTCCATAACATTGCCGGTCCCTGCCGGCAAGGTTTATGGATGGCAGTCCAAGAGAGGGCTGAAGATCACTCAATAGAACAGGGACTTCTGCCGGCAGCTGGCACAGCCGAGCTACAGGCAGAAAACCCGAGCCAGTCCCACAATCTGCCGGCAATCGGGTCGATTGTAGGATGATGGCCAAGAGTTTGCAATGGCTAGGCCATCACTAAAGGCCAGAATGGGGAGGGATGAGGGTCCCATAAGGTGTGAAAGGAGCCGGCAGTTAGCCTGTCCTACCTCACCTAACGAAACTCTGTTCTAGTATTAGAGCTATCCCATGTGGCTAGAGAATTCTGTTCTTGAGCCTAGGGTCAGCTTGATACGGTAAAGAGGCCGGCAGCACCCTCGCCACCACCTCTAAACCATAAAGGAACCGAGTTCTAGTGCCAGTGTCTCCAAAGCAGTAGAAGAATTCTATTCTTCAGCTTAGGGTCCGCCGGCACGGTACTAGTCTGCTAGACCACAGGGAGAAGGTATCATGTCATACAACACCTGAAGGAAGGTCTAGCCTCCTATGTCGGCAGCCTAACCTAACAGGGGAATGCTATTCACCCTGCCAGACAGCTACCGAACACAGACAAAATACTCTGAGGTTCTGACCAAACCCAAAAACCTGCATCTGCGGTTACAGGGGAAGGAAAGAAAACCCTAGCCTAGTTCTACCTGAATGAGACTAGTATCGTCCTATAAAAGTCTAGGAGATATCTATCTCCACTTGAATTAAAATAAGGCAAGAGCTTACATTTATACAATGTAAAGATCAATACTCAACTTTCCAGAGGCAGATGAGGCTGGAGAAAGCATGATAAATCCAAATTTCTTCCAAAATAGCGAGAGAACACAGGAAAATCACCGAGTAATGGCGCTACGTTAGAAGGAATAACAAGATGGCGGTCGGATATGACGTCATATAGGTACTCAAAACAATAAGGAGTGGAGCCTTAATAACGGCTCCCTTTCGTTTCTTGCCACTTTCCCTCTCGAAGCGTAAACGCTATTCGATGTGAATATTGCTATGTGGCGTGTCAAGAATACGTCCTCTGATATTATGCGATATCCCCTAAAAGTAAAAGTTAGGGATACAGTATTCGCACCAGGAGTTAGAATTCTGGATACCTTAAATGTAAAATTTTCTAGGAATATCACTGTAGTCAAATATACCCTAGGAAGCTACTTTAAAGGAACTTCCATCAGGACGACATGGCCTGAGCCCAAAAATGCACACTACTCTAGATATGGCGATGAGGTTCACAAACTCGCTACGGGTACCAAGGCGAGGATTTCGCAAAACCTCGCCTCGGGCAAACCTGGCAAGGTAAGGGTCTCTCACGAAGCTGGAAATCCCTCGCCTCTCCTCTTAGGCCTCCTAACCCCCCACCCCCCCAAAAAAAAGGGGGAGGTGAGTAGCCTTATGTCATTCTCTCGAAGGAAACGAAAAAGGCTGTTCCTAGACGTTAGAAACTATGAGGCGCAGGTCCAAAAGAGCTTTTGCTTTTGTAGCAATAAACCGAATGAGTTAAGGCCTATGAGACTCGTCGATGGGGAAGGAGGCGGTCGCAGACAGCTGGCAGTCTTCACCATCTGCAGCAGATATCCCAGAGGGAAAATGCAACGCGACTTGTTTCGTACCCTGAGGGTGAAGAGATCAACACCTCTTCCTCCCGATGGCGCATCTCCTCGTGTACGAGGGAGCTGCCCCACAGAAGGCAGTGTTGGAGATCTCTCCTCTCGTGAGAGGATTGATTAACTACTCCTTCCTATGGTGCATCACCTCACGGACGAGGGAGCTACCGCCCGGAAGAGAGTGCTAGAGAAGATCTCTCCTCTCGCAAAAGAGGATTGATCAACTTCTCCTTACTATGGCGCATCACCTCGCGGACAAGGGAGCTGCCGTTCAGAAGGGAGTGTTGGAGAAGTTCTCTCCTCTTGCAAGAGCGGATCGATCAACTCCTTCCTATGGTGCATCGCCTCACGGTCGAGGGAGCTGCCGCTCGGAAGGGTGTTGCATTGTCCTTCCTCGGAAGGGTGTTGCATTGTCCTTCCTCGGAAGGTCGGACTGCGCAACACTTGAAGGCGAACCTTCTGGTCGTACAGGTTGCATCTCCTTCCTTCGGGTGAACCCGGCTAAAGGAACAGCAACCCGTACAACCTCTGGAACAAAGCCAAAACTCATTCCTGAGACCTGTGGTCGGTCCCGTGACCAGTCACTCCCAGGAGTTCCTATCAGCCACTGATCATGCCCGCCAGCCGAAGCAGAGCGAACGCTGGGTGAGCAGCAGAGGTAGAGGCCATTGCCTCTTGCTACCTCCCTTGCCCGGGGAACCCGTGTAAGGAAGGTAGCTCAAAAGGAATTTAATGAACATTAGGCCAGTTGTTTTTAGGCGGAACCATTTAAAATGGTGTTGACGAGAGAGAAAGACTACGTCTTTACTCTACCGTGCCAAAAAAAAAATTGACGGTTAGTCGCTGGTACTGCAGGGTTGCCAGATCATTTCCACTGGATTATCGTATATGAGCCTTAAAATTATCGTACAAAATTTTAACATATTAAGGAGTAACATAAATGGTTTATTTCAAGGTATTTTAGTATAATCATTAAATTAAACTCACACACACAAGTATATATATATATATAAATATGTATGTATGTATGTATATATATATATATACATATATATATATATATATATATATATATATATATACACAGTGAACCCTCGCTACTTCGCGGTTCGACCATCGCGGATTCACCACTTCGCGGATTTTTTCCATAACCCATATATATACAGTAATATATATATATGTATATATATATAAACATATATATATATATATATATATATGTATGCATGTATTTATGTATATATGTAGGTATGTATATGTGTATACATATAAATATATATATATATATATATACACACACACACATATATATATACATATATATATATATATATATATATATACATATATATATATATATATATATATATATATATATATATATATATATATATCTAAAGTAGGAAGATGTGATGTAGTTCTAAGGGAAAAGTATGGGAAATATGTCTGGGTAATAAGCAAAGCTCTACCTCCAGTTTGTTTCTTCATTATGATCAGAGATAAATGTAAAGAAAACATTGGTTGCCATTTTTTATCGTGCTTTTTAGCATGTTTAGGAAATGCATGATATAAAATCACCTTTAATATTTGTGCCTGTTTTAGTTTAGGGTACTGTAGTACATGCATTAAGTGTTCTGTACATTAAAGGGTAGTTTGTTAACAGTACTACGTACAAGGGAAGGTTTTAAAAGTTTGAATATACATGTTGAATAAATAGGTAAATATGGTGTCACTACTTCGGGGATTTTCACCTATCGCGGCCGCGACTGGAACCTATCTACCGCGATAAACGAGGGTTCACTGTATATATATATATATATATATATATATATATATATATATATATATATATATATATATATATATATATATATATATATATATATACATATATATATATATATATATATATATACATATATATATATATATATATAACGGATTTTGAGCGAAGCGAAAAATCTATTTTTGGGTGAGATAGCCATGACGTCCTGATCGAAGGTTCCTTTTTGGTAGCTTCCTTGGGTATATTAACTACTAGGATATTCCCAGAGAATTAAACCACAGGTTATCACAGAATTCTTACTTCTGGAGCGAGTATCCTAAAGGTTTCCCTTTAAGACATCGTATATCAACAGGGGACGCATGTATTAACACACCACATAGCTATCTGCACCCCATATAGAGTTAACACTTCGATATGGAGGGGCGGAGAATAACTGGGGAGCCGTTCCACAGCTACACTCGTCCGTGGCTACTTTTGGTACTCGAAACGTAAACAAACGGGCGCCATTGCTAAATGACGTCATGTCCGTCCTCATCCTGATGCCAGCTGCTTGCCAATCTCCATGATACAGCAGGACAGGGCGGGGCCTGAAAGGCTGGACTAGAATAGCAAGGAGGGTCCATCAGGACGTCATGGCTATCTCACCCAAAAATAGATTTTTCGCTTCGCTCAAAATCTGTTTTTTGGGTTCAAGCCATGACGTCCTGATGAAAGAGTACCAGAGAATCAATGTATCGTGGTAGATTTCCCCTTATAGAGTAAGTGCCAAGGGCTTTGAATAAAGGTAAGCATTGTGACCTCGATAGAGGTTCCGTGGGGATGCAACTTCCTGCCCCCCTGGCAGAGAAGTCCCAACGGTCCATGCCGAAGATCAAAGTGGTCATCGAAGGGCTACTCACCTTGCAGAGAGTACGTGAAGAACTCGGAGACAAGACAGAATGGTCGATATTCGTGTAGGAACATTCTCAATAACAGATAAGTGGTGGTTAGGCACTATATTTCATAGCTAGAGAACGGTCTGGTCTTGAAGATATAGCGCAAGTAAGTATTCAATTAGGAATATTACACAGCATAGGTGAGTATATAATACCGATAGAACCTATTATTCTTCTTTATTTTAAGAGAAAGGGGATAATAAAACTATGACAACCATGTATTTCATAGTATTAGTAGGAGCGGAGAGAGACGCACAAGTAATAAAATAGAAATTTTATTTCACAATTGCAGGATATAGTAATAATAAATGCAATAAAGGATGTAAAGTTAATTTACAAATAAATTATAATGTACATAGCAATGAGAAGACTTCGCTCTTGAATCTGAAAGAAAATTTCAAATTATTAGAAAGCACAAGTTCCATAGGAACGTCAGTCTTTAATAAGGAAAAAACACATCATGCTCTAGGCATGTGGCACTCATGTGACGACTATGACATTTCACCTTGTAAAGAACAGTCTATGAGAAACACTAAGTGTCCATGAAATCACTACGTATCACACGAGGGTCAACATAGGCACCAGAAGAGTTAGAGTCCCAAGTAACTCACTGTTCTATGCAGAGTTAAGTGCAGGTTTCATAACACTACCTGCGGCTACCACGAAATGTTTGACTTCATGCACTTGCTTCGCGTAGTGCTTGAAGAAAACACGCGAAGATTTCCATCCTGTGAAGCTCTTGAGGCTTTCGAAATCCATGCTCTGGAAAAAATTCAGAGACGACGCGACTTTTCTAGGATCGTGACCTGCGGGTGTACTGTCAGGATCCGCTCTGCGAATGAAGTAGGTGATTTTTGCTCTTAGTTGTTTCAGTGACAGGTCGCTACCCGATGTTTCTCCTTTGAAGAGTTGGCCTCCACCAAAGTCAGAAGTTCTACGAAGATAGACCTTGAGGCTCTCTACCGGACATAGAGAGGCATCTTCTTTCAGGGGGCAGATTCTCCAAGGGCCCCATCTCTTGGTGGGTAGTTCATTTTTCGCGAGAAACGTCGGATCAGGGAAGAGGGTAAGGTCTCCTGAGTCTGTAAACAGGATGTGACCCTCGTCTCTTGATAATGCCACTATTTCGCTGACTCGGGCTCCTGAGGCAAGAGCAAAAAGAAAAATAACTTTTTGAGTCAGATCCTTGAGAAGGCACGAATCGTTATCCAAGTTGGAGGCAAAATGGAGCACCTTGTCCAGGGACCAGGAGATAGGTTTTGGCGGAGGTGCTGGGCGTAGACGAGCGCATGCCTTCGGCAGTTTATTGAAGATGTCGCTGGACAGATCAATCTGGAAGGCGTACAGTAGTGGTCTAGTCAAGGCCGATTTGCAGGTAGAAATCGTGTTGGCTGCTAAGCCCTGTCCATGAAGGTGAATGAAGGACATACAAAAATCGATGGTGATTTCCGTAGGATTTTTTGCCTTGACGGATGAGACCCACTTTCTCCAGGATGATTCGTATTGCCGTAGTGTGGATTCGGTCTTGTATTCCTCGAGGATGTCTAGACTTTTCTTCGAGATCCCAAACCTTTTCTTCGCGGCTAGGGAGAGAAAATCATGAGATGAAGGTCCCTGACTTTCGATGATGAAGCGAAGACAGTCGACTTCTGTACTTGCTGGGAGAGAACTGGGCCTGGGAGAGGGATCAGCGTGGGCTGCAGCTCCAGGACCAGGGGGTACCAATTGCTCCGGGGCCACTTGGGAGCCACTAGGGCCGCTGTCCCTTTGAAGGTTCTCAGCTTGGAGAGGACTTTCAGCAGAAGGTTGGTGGGAGGGAACAGGTAGATCCTGGACCATCTGTTCCAATCCAGTGACATGGCATCCACTGCTTCTGCCTTGGGGTCCTCGTACGGGGCCACATAACGAGGAAGTTGATTGTTGTCGCTCGTTGCGAAGAGATCGATCTGAAGTTCCGGGACTTGGTGAGAGATGAAGGAGAAGGATCTTGCGTCTAGAGACCATTCCGACTCTATCGGGCTTGTCCGAGATAGAGCGTCCGCCGTCACGTTGCGGAATCCTTGTAGGTGAACTGCAGACAGGTGCCATTTCTTCTTTTCTGCCAGGCGGAAGATTGGGAGAAGCACCTGATTTATCTGGGGCGATCTCGAGCCCTGACGATTGAAACATCGGACTACCACCGAGTTGTCCAGGGTCAGACGAATGTGGATCGAGGGAGGCGGAGAGAGTTTCTTCAGAGTGAGAAGGACCGCCATGGCCTCCAAGATGTTGAAGTGAAACGTCTTGAATAGGGGAGACCATGTCCCTTGAGCCTGTTGTTGGTGGGAGTGACCTCCCCAACCCTCCAGCGAAGCGTCTGTGTGGATGTTAAGTGATGGAGGTGGATGTTGAAGAGGAATGGACCTTTTCAGGGCCTTTGCTTCCGACCACGGCTTTAAGAGTAACCGAAGTCTGTTTGGGAGCCGTCTCTTGAGGTCTCTTCGAGCGATGGATGCAGAACGTCTCCAGACTCCCGCGGCATCCTTTAGCTGTGCATGCAGCACTGGGTTTGTCACTGAGGCGAACTGTAGAGAGCCTAGAACTTGTTCCTGCTGACGTCTTGAGATCCGCTTGGATTTCAGCAGTTTTTTGACAGACCCCGCTATTTCTTTCCTTTTCTTCTGGGGAATGGAAAGGCGGTGTGACTGAACATTCCACTGGATACCTAACCATTGGAACTTCTGAGCTGGAGAAGGGCGAGATTTCTTTGTGTTTATCTTGAATCCCAGGTGTTCTAGAAACTGGGTGACTTTGTTGCAGGATCTTAGACAATCTTCGGGCGATGTCGCCCAGACCAGCCAGTCGTCGAGGTAGGCCATCACCTGGACGTCGCAGAGGCGGAGCTGTTGAACGATGGCGTCTGCCAGCTTTGTGAAGATCCGTGGGGCTACGTTGAGCCCGAAGGGCATGGCCCTGAAAACGTAGCTTTTCCTTTGGAGTCGAAATCCTAGGTAGGAGGAAGCGTGGTGGTTCATTGGAACGTGCCAGTAGGCATCCGCCAGGTCTATCGAGACCGTGTAGGAACCTTGAGGCAGAAGGGTCCGTATCTGTTGAAGAGTCAGCATCTTGAACTTGTTGTTCGCTATGAACTTGTTGAGGGGGGATAAGTCTAGAATGACTCTGAGTTTGTCGGAGTCCTTCTTGGGGACGCAAAACAGTCTCCCTTGGAACCTGGTTGACTTCACCCTCCTGATCACCTTCTTGTTCAAGAGTTCTAGGACATATTCTTCCAGGAGGGGGGTTGACTGTTGGAAGAATTGCTGGAAGGCTGGGGGTGGTTGAGTCCAGCTCCAGCCTAGACCCTTCTTGACGATGCTGTGTGCCCAGGGATCGAAGGTCCAACCATCCTGGAATGGGCGGAGTCTTCCTCCCACCGGAAGCACTTCATTGCTTCTGGCTCCCCGAGGGCTTACTACCTCGGCCGCTAGCTCCCTTTCCTCCTCTGCCTCTGGAGGGACGGCGAGATGCATCTCTGCCCGCACCTCTGTTTGAGCCTCTACCTTTGGGACGAAAGGTAGTTGACTGCTGCTCGAATGCAGGGGTGAAGACCGGCGACTGTGACAAGACCGGTTGGGTGACCAATTGAAAGTTCTGTTGTGGCTGAGCTGCCACTTGGGGAGTAGCGGATCCCGGAAACTGCCGTCTCTGTTGACATTGCTGGGGTTTCGGCTTTGTGGGTTTCCTCTTAGGTTGAGGGCCGTCGTCCTGAGAGGATTTCCTTTTCTTCGACATGCCCCATTTATGGAGAAGGTTCCTGTTCTCCGTGGCGGCCTTGTTGGTGATCTCTTTCACTAGGGAGGAGGGAAAGAGGTGTTTACCCCAGATGTTGGAGGAAATCAGCCTCCGGGGTTCGTGTCTCACTGTAGCACTTGAGAACACGAATTCACGACAGGCTCTACGAGCCTTCGTGAAGCTGTACAGATCCTTTACTACAGTCGCCAGGTGTGTCTTGGCGAGGACCATGTAATAGTCAGGGACCCTAGTGTCACCGGCCATGACTTCGAGCTGTACTTGGAGGGACATAGATGCGGTGAGCCTTTCCTTCGTATCATGTTCCCGACGAAGGAGATGATCGTTAAGTTTCGGGAGGTCCTCGTTAAACTGACGACCAGCGACGTCAGGCTCTAGTTTTCCCACTACAAAGGTTGACTGGACGTCTTTCCAGTGTCTAACATCAGGGGGAGTGGTCAGGGAGAAGGGTCTGCACTCCTCCAGTGTAGGGCAAGGTTTCCCTTCTTCCACTGCCTTATGCACTGCAGTGAAGGCCTTTTCCAGAAAGGGGAAGGTCGCATCGTCTGGTGCGACGTAGGTCGGGTGCTTTTTGCTAAGCGCCGGTAGTTTAGAGCAGGTGAAGCACCTACTTTTTACCGTGTTGGCTAACATAGCCTGGGCCTTCGGGAGATCGAACACGATAACCTCCTTTGGTTCGGTCTCTTCTTTAGTGGCAGGTTCAGACCTAAATCGGAGGTAACAGTCCGGGTAAGCCTCAAAGTTTGCGAAGAATTCCACTTCTTCCAGCGCGATCGAGCCGACCTTTTCGCTAATATAGATCTTGCCCGTGGTGATCGGCATGTGCTCGGCATACCTCCGTGGGTTCGTATCCGAGCATGCAGGGAGGTCCTTAACCGAAATCCTTTTCGGTTGCTTCGAACTTCCCATGTTGGACCTGAAGAACTCATGCGTCTCGCGGAGTTTCTTATCCATGAGAGCCTCAAGCATCTTGAAGATCTCCTGGGTGTTGGATGGGGTAGGATCCGGGGTAGCGGATGTAGAAGGGAGTGATACATCCGTCAGTGTAGGAGTTGGTGTAGGGGTGGATGTTGGAGCGACCTCCTGCTCCGACTCAGGGTATTCCACCTGATCTTCCTCATAGTCTAGTTCATCGCCCATGAGGTTCCTCTCCGTGTTCTCCGACACTTCCGACATACGTTCCACGTTGTCGGAGTCTAAACGGCACTCGTGCATGGACTGAGCCATGACCACATCCGGTTCCACCACTATCTGGACGGTGGGAATCTGATCTTTAGGGACCACTGAGTCTGGTGATGCCTTCGGGAAAAGCAAGGCCCTCATATCTTCAGTGGCGAGATACGGTCCGGTGGCCTTCTTCTGGAAGCCACGCACCCACTTGCGTAGCTTCTCTCGAGCGTTGTCCCTTACCTCCGCTGAAGGAGGATCGTCGAACGCTTCGATCAGACGACTCTTGCAGACTGTACAGTGCTGCGGGTCCCAGAATTTCAGTTCGCCTCTCTTATTGGCGCAGGGGGCGTGGGTCCGACACGCCGTGTGCCCGTAGAAGTGCGGGCGCTTCACTCCACAGAAGTTGTGGTCACATTTGATGTACTCCTCCTGTAAAAGAAAGAGAACATGAGTATACGGAAGTCATAGGAGTGACTTACATTACTCTAAAGTTAAATATTTAAGTAGTTAAACTTTAACTTAACATTAATTAATTTATAAAATTGTAATGTTAAAGAGTGGAGCGGGAAAGGAAGTAGATAGACACATACTTGTGCATCCCGCCCAGCTGGTTACCGTAACCTTATCAGTAGGCAATTTCGTTTGTGACCGAGGACACAAAGCGGAAATCTTCATGGACCGCCAAAGAAGGCAGAAGATAATTCTAGCAGAGATTGCCTGCGATGTATATCAAGGACTGAGACCACTCAGACCTTTATAGTAAAAGGGGGTAGTAGAAGACCCCATATGAGATCGGGTTCCGGCAACCAGCCGCGCTAAGACACACACAGTATGCTTGAAAATTGTGATATGCAAGAAGATATCACGGCCGTTAATAGAACGGTAAGACAATACCTATCCATCGGAGTAGCCAAGCTATCTGGTTGCAGTGTAGGGCTATCAGCATGTAGTTGATAGCTGGTAGAAGGGGTGCAAGTCCCTTGGTGCCTCCAGAGGGCCCCGGCAGACCGGCAGCACGCCGGGGGCCGCTCCAGCAGGGTTTATGGCATTAGGGAAGACACATAGAGAATTCAGGTATAATGCTACCGGCACAGCGGCGGCACGCCGGCACACCGAAGCTAGGTAGTGTAATGGAGGGCCGTCGGCTATACGTCGACGGAAGGCGGCAGCCCTCCGGCACGCGAAGGGCTGTCGGCTAGGGGAGGGAGGGTATCTCAGGAATGTGTCACCAAGAGGGGGGCGATATCGCCGGCAGTAGAGGCGGCAAGGGACCGGCACCAGGATAGGAAGAGAGACAGAAGGAGGGATTGGAGGGGTAAGAACACGAACCCCTCTAGCATCCCACCTGAGTGAGTGTACCCATGATAGGAGTGGTTCCTATCACCCAATGGCAGGGGGCCGGCAGTCGGCCGGGTGCCAGAGTAACCCAAGGGAGGGTTAGGGTACACCCAAGAGAGGGGGAACCCCTGCGGACAAATCGCTTCCAGTGGCAAACCCCATAGGACGCTATGAAGGGTATATGTACGAGAGCGGCCTGTCAACAGGAGTTCAAGATAGCCCTATCACTCCACCCAAAAGAGGAGTTGTAGGACTAGGGACAGATGTGTATAGGCTAGACCATACCAAGGGATAGGTGGGGAGGGAGAAGAAGAGGGGTCTTCCAAACGGGAGGCTCTGTACAAAAACGGTCACCAAGGAAGGGAGGACGCTGAATGAAAACGATGCATGGGTACCGTTTCAAACTAAATAGTACAGAACTAGCTCCCCCCCCCAAGGCCTAACCTAGATAAGGGATGTTAAACCCCAAGCTAGGTAGGCTGAAGACACATCGCAAGTTGCATGGAAAGTTAAGTAACCTAACCGCAGCAACTGAGGAAGGGCAGGCCGTTCCTCTTTCTCGGACGCAACCCTAAGGGGGATCATTCCCTTAGGGAGGACAGAGAAACGATAAATACTCTGATACGGACTTGATCCCCCTACATGGCAGGGGGAGCATGGCCACAAAGAGGGAATGCCCGAAGGCAGGGGGTGAAGGGAGCATATATAGGGGTCCTACATTTAGGTTAGGTTAGAAAGGCACACTATTAAACCGATCCCCTATATGGTCCCTGAAGGCGAAAAACACTTGCATCACAGTAAACAGTATAATGAATAATGCCACTATCTTCATAACTTAACCAAGGATCACTGGAATATATCATGCATGAACACTGGTGCTAGGCAATCTGGCCTAGGGGCTAAGCTAGCAATCTAGTATGGGGTCAGGCGATGACCGAATAAAAGAGCGTCAAAACACGATATATAAAGTTCCTAGCTATGAAGACTAAATAACTAACAGTATCAATTAGTTAATTGGCCAGAATAAGCTGTTCAGGCCAGCTAAATACGGCATGCAAGGGAACAGCGACGCCATAAAATGGCGTGTCCGGTAGCAGCACAGCTCCACCAGAAAACATGAAATATCTCGAAAAGTATAAGTTACTTTACGGTCAGAGCTTATTTAAACAATACTGGGAACTGGTACTCAACTTTCCAGAAGAAGGCGAGGCTGAAGGTAGCGACATTACGAAGATGCAAGCCGATAAAAAAGGACAAGGGGAAATCCATCGTAGCAAGGCAAGCTACTAAAAGAAGGATGAGGACGGACGTGACGTCATTTAGCAATGGGGCCCGTTTGTTTACGTTTCAAGTACCAAAAGTAGCCACGGACGAGTGTAGTTGTGGAACGGCTCCCCAGTTATTCTCCGCCCCTCCATATCGAAGTGTTAACTCTATATGGGGTGCAGATAGCTATGTGGCGTGTTAATACATGCGTCCCCTGTTGATATACGATGTCTTAAAGGGAAACCTTTAGGATACTCGCTCCAGAAGTAAGAATTCTGTGATAACCTGTGGTTTAATTCTCTGGGAATATCCTAGTAGTTAATATACCCAAGGAAGCTACCAAAAAGGAACCTTCCATCAGGACGTCATGGCTTAAGCCCAAATATATATATATATATATATATATATATATATATATATATATATATATATATATATATATATATATATATATATATATATATATATATATACACACTAGGGTCCCGAATTATGCGAAAATTTGGTCGATCAATGACCTCGTATCAATGGAAAATCGCATATTTCGAAACACACAACTAACAGAAATAATTCCATTGGGGCCATGGCATCCAGCAACTTGCCTATTCAAACGTGTTTACTACCCATTTCCAATAATTTCTATGTACTATACTGTATTTTTTTATAATATCAAATTGTGCTTGTAAATAAATCAAACATTTAATATACTTTAAAGTTCTAATAACTTGAAAAAAGGTTAAAATTACAACCAGGATGGGTGTAAACACTGTATATTTTCCGTTATAACACAACCCAAAATACAGACAAATTTTAATGTTTGTCATATCTATTGTGTAAGACAACTGGTGAAAAGCAAAACCATCACTCTATAGATTAGCTTTTGTTGAATCATTAAAAATCCTGAATTATCAAAATAAAGGCGATTTTATATCATGCGTTTCCTAAATACGCCAAAAAGCACAATAAAAAACGACAACCAATGTTTTGTTTACGTTTATCTCTGATCATAACGAAGAAACAGACGCATTTACACATCTGTGTATGGGTTAGTTTTTGCATCGACAGCAATCTTACCAAGTATTGATTATATGTTGATTTTGTTATTACCAATGCTCTACTTAATTTCTCTCAGAACTTCCAAATCAATGAAATGAATGACATATATAAAAGGCTTTTCTTTATGACGCCGCCTGAAATGGAAACCTTCCATTAGTTTACTGTACGCTCCATCTCCGATCATAATAAACAAACGAAGGCATTAAACACGCATGATCAAAGTGATAATCAATTACATTAAAAGCTTTAAGTAAATATGTTTTTACAAGTATTATTTACCGTAGCTATATAAATTCCTACATAAGTAGCAATACAAAAGCAGGAAGGCTTTTTTTTTCTTTTTGCTTGTAATCAACAGTAACAAACTGCCGCTAATGACAGAATGATAATTTACAATAATTCTAAACTGTTACGAAAGATAATTGTCCATTTCATATCCAAATTACTTTTCCTGACTTCAGTTATAAGTCAACTTGTACCCACCTCACTTATGGAACCGTCAGAAAAAAGTAAAAGAAGAAAGTACTGGGCAATGTTTTAAAGTTGTCGAACAATTAAATTACCGCTATAACGTTTGATGTGACAGAGATGGTGCGAGTTTGGAGAAAGTAAGGAAAATTGAATCATGATTGATTTTTAATATAATTAATACTTTGTGAAGCCACAAAGATTTCATTTGTTAGAGAGAAAGAGGTAAAAAATGAGAGGTTGCGAAAGGTAGCCTAGCTAGAGAGAGAGAGAGAGAGAGAGGAGAGAGAGGAGAGAGAGAGAGAGGGAGAGAGAGAGAGAGAGAGAGAGAGAGAGATAGAGGGAGAGAGAGAGAGAGAGAGAGAGAGAGAGAGAGAGAGAGAGAGAGAGAGAGAGAGAGAGAGAGAGAGAGAGAGAGAGAGAGAGAGAGAGAGTTTTAAAAGTACTAAACAAAAAATATGATAGATTGAAACACATTGGTGCTTATGTAATATTAACTAACTGTATAGATGGTATGAATAAGTTAAGAAATGGTATAAACAATACTTTGTTACTGTATTCGTACGCAGCAGCTAGACATCAGCTGATCTGATACAGCCAAAAGTTAAACAAAACGAAATCAGCAATACTCGATTTTTGAAACACACCCGAAATTTAAAAACAAATGCACATGTTTTTTTAAAGTGCTATTAACTATCTAAAGAGTAGCAATTTTCTAGAATAAAATGGTGTTTCCTAAAAAATTTGAGGTTTGCTGACGAAATCGGATACCGTATTTTAAGCTATGATTGAAATGGATGTATACACGGTATAATTTTTTCGTTTTGTATTTAATTGACACTTTGAGAAAACCGATTTTGGTTTCTTCATTTATTTGTAAGTGTTGTATAACACAAAAGAGAGAGAGAGAGAGAAAGGGGGGGGTGGGGGGGGGGGGGGGGGGGGGGAAATCAGCTGTTGTAATCGAAAGCTGTGCTTTTGTTTCGTGTACCTCCTGAAGCGAGGAATTGATCGCCACAACTAAGAATATTCATGCTAATTCCATTCTTAAACTCAGGTCACCATATGTGAACTAAGGTTTTATTTCTTACAGAGAGAGAGAGAGAGAGAGAGAGAGAGAGAGAGAGAGAGAGAGAGAGAGAGAGAGAGAGAAAATTTGAGGATTTCTGGCATCAAATCTAGAGAGAGAGAGAGAGAAATGTGAGGATTTCTGGCATCAAATCTAGAGAGAGAGAGAGAGAGAGAGAGAGAGAGAGAGAGAGAGAGAGAGAGAGAGAGAGAGAGAGAGAGATTTATAATTATACTGTGTACTCTACAAAACTAATCTTTGCAAATCAAATGTATACTGTTTAAAATATGACAAAATATTGCCGACTCGTTACCGAAGTTTAGGCAATTCACTGCCGATAAACGAAACCAGTCTACTCTTGAAAACCTTGACCTCCGAAGAGAAAAATAAAGCTTTTATATATACTGTACTAAACAAAAATAATGCTTTAACATATCATCATTTACACTACCATTAAAATTATCGAAAGATTGGAGAAAGATAAAGATTGCCGAGAACGTAACCACAATTCTGTTTCCTTTTTGTCAGCTGGAGTTGCACAGTTAACAGTCAATTTCATTGTTGATGTGGAATTTTATCCTTAAATAGGCCATTTATTATGAAATTATGTTAATAAGATGTAATATTAATATTGTTTTGTAACATTATAAATCACCGTATTTAGGGCTACCAATATACAGTACTTAAAAAGACAATAGATTTGATACATTTTGTAGTGCTTGACTAGCAGACTTTGAACAGCTTCGCAGATACAGAAAATTTATTTTTGAAAAATAGCGATCGCATAAAAGGGGTATCGTATAATTCGAACACTCATAATTCGGGACCGTACTGATATATATATATATATATATATATACAGTAGGGTCCCGAATTATGCGAGAATTTGGTCGATGAAAGGCCTCGTGTAATTGGAAATTCGTATATTTCGAAACACATCATGGCGGCAAACAGCAACCTACCCGTCAATTTTTTTTTCACTCCATTTCTAGCTTTCTAGCTATATATATATACTGTATATACACTGTATGTGTGTATGTATGTATGTATATATTATATATATATAAAACATATATATATATATATATATATATATATATATATATATATATATATATATATATACTGTAGCTTTTATCTTAACAATACTGTAAGAAATCCTTCTTATAGATTTTTTTTATAAAATACTGTACAAAATTTCTTTTATGGATAAATAAAACAATAAAAAGTTGTTAAAGTTTTGATAATTTTCTATGACTGTAGTATTTACTACTGTACTATGCATAGCTTACTGTTTTCAGTATTTTCCGAATGATGTAGAATTATTTCCTATAGATACAAAAAACAAAAAAGGGTTTTCAAGGTTTGATACAGTACGTATCTAGCAATAGTTAAAAATTACAGTATAGTACTGTATATCCATGATGACACTCCCACACGTAAACACGGCCAGTAGGCGCAAGTGTGCACTAGGCTGCTGTACGATAATCACGCTTTTTTTGCCCTGAGCGGTCATTTCACTAATGATAATTTTTCAAAGTTAATATAATTTCTTTATGCTTATAATTCGTAATTATAGTTAAAAGTAGGGATATTAATTAAATGGTTGAGTAAAAAAACAATTAATACTACTATTATTTAATTTCAAATGGCTACATAATACTGAATATTCTAATGGGTTCTTTTTATCTTCAATCGTAAATCTTACGCCTGGATAAGCAACAAAAGGAAAGGGATAGGTCTCTCCTCTCTCTCTCTCTCTTCATATCGTTTCCTGTATAGTTTTCAAATATGTTCGTCATACATTTGTACATTATTTATCCACTTTATTCTCTTTCTCTCTCTCTCTCTCTCTCTCTCTCTCTCGGCGTTTCCTTTCCCTTTATAGTTTTGTGAAATTTCGTTGTCCAGTCATTCGGTAATGAGAAGTCATTTTCGCTTTCGCATCGAAAGAAAACTTTGTTTCTTCAATATACTCATCACTGGAGGATTCAGAACTAGTGCTCTCATTATCAAACAGGTTATCATTATCAAATTCCACAACAAGAATATCATTTATTTCATCTAAAGAAATAACCTTCCTCTCTAGACCTTTCATTACAAAAGGAACAAACAAATAACCACTTATGCATGAACGCCCCGAGCACACTGATAGGAAACCACAGTTTTGTAACATCAAGCTACCTTCAGAAAAATAGTTGCCAGACATCATATAAGTTTCTATTCACAGTCCCCATATGCTGAGAGTGTTGCCAAGTGGTGATCCTATACTTACTATACGAGTAAAGTAACATCACGAGACTGACGGCTTGTAAAAGGCAATTAAAGTCATGAACGGAATATACAGTTGAAGGCGGTACCGAGTAGATCGTGGTGAACGGTTTATCACGTGGGTGACGCTTAACAGGTTAAAAAAACATTTTATATAGTTCGGTATTTTCTCTATCCATCCTCTCCCAGAAAACCTTCAAATGTGAATTATCGGAATGTGTGCAGATCTTGCAGTGCGATAACTAGTTAGCGACTGAGAATAAAAAAAAAATAAAAGCCCGATTGACGATGCTGATGAAGAGGATATCGAATACCGATTTTCCCTAATTGATTTTTCTACGTTCTGTCTAATCCAATGTACAGTACATTCTTATGTAAAGGGCGAACCCCAACATTTCTTGATGCTGCTACACTTTAATTATAATATTTTACCACCTATTTATAATCTTTATTTATAATAACATCTTTAGTAAAAGCTCTTCAATATCACTTTCAGGAGTAAATGCGTTTATGATCGACGATGAAACGTAAAAAAAACGTTTTCCTTTTAAGAAGGCGTTTTTTTAGGGAAAAAAAAAAAACAACACGAAACAAAATTGCTCATATTTCATATATTTGATTTTCTAAGGATAAATAAAAACAACATTAATTATAACATTATTATTACATAGTACCCTGGTAAGATATCTTTTGCCGCAAAAGTTAACCTATAGACAGATGTTAAAATTGGTTAGCAAGTTCGTTATGATCGGCGATGGAACGTACTAAACAAAGTAATGGGTTTGGTTGTAGTGACATGTTTGGCAGTAGCATGATATAAAATAGTCTTTATTTTGATGGTTTTTAATTTAAAGTTTAATGAATAAGGATTTTTCACCATAATCACAACGTAAGTATAGAAATTAATTAGTACAAATATGGAATATTATACATATAGGTGTTGGACAGTTAGGCTAGGCCTAGCGACAAGTTCACACAACAGATGGGCAAACCTTAACATTTTTCATCCAAAAACTAGTCTTAAAATGTTTGAACAGAAATCTTTCTCTCACATTCTCCCCCCCCCCTTCTCAGACATCGGGGAACCATCACCCCCCCCCCCCCAATACAATTAAGAAAACAATAGATTTCCTACGCTTCGCGGTGCTTGACTCCGCGGATTTAGAATGCTCCTCGCAGATAGAGGAAAATTAATTTTTAAAAACTATCGATCGCGTAATTGAGGAATCGTGTAATTAGACACGTGTAATTCGGGACACCTACTGTATATATATATATATATAAATATATATATATATATACAGTGATACCTCGGTACTCGACCATAATCCGTCTCGAGATCCGTGTTCGACCCTCCGATTTGTTCGAGTACCGAATTTTTTTTCCCCATAAGAAATAATGGTATATATTCTATTCCGTTCCCAAGCACTCGAACAGGCCCAAAATATTAATAAAACGTGTACCTAAACAACAATAATTATCTAAATGTGTATGAAATTGGTCAGAAAATCCTATAAAACCAATTTTAAACCATTTACTGTACTAAAATAAAACAATTTTAAACCATTTTCTGTACTGTAGTGAACATACCTTTGAGCAGCGGTTCGATGGCATACAGGGATGGATGTGGAGAGGATGGAAGGGGGAGGTTACTGCTTGGAAGGAGAGTCCCCTTCCATGATGTGGCGGGGTAGTTCTCCTTCAGGAGTTGTTTCTCTCTCCAATGAAAGGTGGGCAGATCTATTTCAGGGGTTTCTTCTCTTCTTTGTCTCTTCTTTGGAGGAGAAACAGGCTTTGATGTAGCAGCTTTCTTTTCTTTTGTGAAAAACTGGTCTATTGTTAATTGTTTCTTCCTCCTCTGCAGTATTCTTCGAAAATGATACATGACACTATCATTAAACATATGCACTGCCCGGTTTGCTACTGCAATTTCTGGGTGGTATTTTTCAGCAAAAGCCTGCACATCTGCCCACTTGGAACAAATTTCATTGATGAGGAGAACTTGGAACATCCTCCCTTACCTCTATCCTCTTCTGAAGATTCCTGCTCCACAATCAGATCCTGCTGCTGTTGTTGTTGCAGGTGCAACAATTCCTCCACAGTCAACTCGGTAGAATGGCTTTCTACAAGCTCATCAATATCATCCTTGTCGACCTCAAGCCCCAAACTCCTGCCCATGACAACAATTTCCTCAACGACATCAGTGTCATCAGAAATTACAGGGGTAGCAGTGCTTGGACCCGCCTCTGTTGGAAACCTTCAAACTCCCTCTCTGTGACACATGATGGCCACAGCTTACGCCAGGCAGAGTTCAATGTCCTATAGGTCACACCTCGCCAAGCTTGGTCAATCATGTTAACAGAGTTGAGGATGCTGAAGTGTTCCTTCCAGAATTCCTTTAGGGTCAACTTCGTGTCACTGGTCACTTCAAAACACTTTCTGAAAAGGGCCTTGGTATAGAGTTTTTTGAAGTTTGAAATGACCTGTTGGTCCATGGGCTGGAGTATGGGAGTAGTATTGGGGGGCAAGAATTTGATTTTGATAAAGCTGTATTCTTCTTTCAAGTCATCCTCGAGACCTGGAGGATGTGCAGGAGCATTGTCCATAACCAGAAGACATTTCATTGGCAAGCTCTTTTCAATGAGGTAAGCTTAACCTGGGGGGCAAACACTTCGTTTATCCACTCAGTAAAGAATTGTCTTGTGACCCCAAGATTTAGTGTTCGAAGCGCCACATAACTGGTAGTGCACTTTTACAAATATTATTTCGTTTGAACACCCGGGGGTTGTCCGAGTGGTACACTAACAAGGGTTTGATCTTGCAATCGCCACTTGCATTTTGCACACAGCAACAATGTTAGCCTATCTTTCATTGGCTTGTGACCTGGCATCTTCGTCTCGTCCTTGGTAATGTACGTATTGGCTGGCATTTTCTTCCAAAATAACCCAGTCTCATCACAATTAAAGACTTGTTGTGCGATCAAATTTTGTTCATTTATGTACCGACGAATTCCCCCCACGTATTTATCGGCTGCAATTTGATCCGAACTAGCTGCCTCCCCCATGCCTAGTAACACGATGAATACCTGTTCTATTACGAAACTTTTCAAACCAACCCCTGCTCGCTTTAAATGTAAATGAATCACTTTCACTGGTACTCGGACTTTTCTTCAATAATTCTTCATAGATATGCAACGCTTTTTCACAAATGAACGCTTCACTAACACTTTCCCCGCCAACTGATTTTTCTTTAATAAATATTAAAAGCAACTTTTCCATCTCCTCAATCACTTGTGGCCTTTGCTTAGTTACCCGCCGTAACTCCCCGTTGCAACATTCGCCTTCTTAATCATTTCTTTATGCTTAAAAACGTAGAAATGGTCGACTTCGCCATTCCGTATTCTACCGCTAAATCGGACACTCGTACACCATTCTCATATTTCGCTATAATTTCCTTCTTCAACTCGATCGTTGTTCGCACTGTTTTCCTCTTCTCCTTCCCCTTAACACTCATTACTTTCTTGGGACTCATTATGAAAGCTAAAAAAGCAATTAAAAGCACTGAAAATCACTAAATCACAACGAATGCTGATCGCGCGTTGTCTGAGTGACGCTCTCGAGAGAACTGATGT